>NW_023663419.1:0-5000 GCF_015228065.2 Penaeus monodon
ACAAAAAAAAAAACAGGGCCAAAAAAATAGACATAAGAAAGATAGATTTACAGTAGATAAACAAATGACACACCACACACACACACAACACCCCAATATATATATATATTGTTGTGGTGTGTGGTGTGTGTGTTGGGGTGGTGGTGTGTGTGGTGTGGGGTTGTGTGTTGTGTGCCTGGGGTTGTATATATGTGTGTGGTGTTTGTTGGCCCCGCGGTGTGTGTGGTGTGTGTGTGTGTGGTGTGTGGTGTGTGTGTGTGTGTGTGTGTGGTGTGGTGTGTGTGGTGTGTGTGTGTGTGTTTATGTGTGTGTGTATACAAAATATATGTATATATATATATACATAAAATTTAATATTAATATATATATATATATTATATATATATAATATATATATATATGTTAATATATATATATGTAATTATATAATAATATTATATATAATATATATTATATAATATATAATTATATATATATATATAATAATATTATATATTATTTAGGGTGGGTGCTTCACGTGCATGGTGATGTGAAGCGAGGGTGGTAGCCTAGTAGTTTTAAGTGCTTGCATCCCTTCTCGCTTGCAGCTTCCACCCGGGTAGCCCAGGCAAAAAGGGAGCAGCTTTGCAAAAGTCTCCCTGCCAGGTCACAGCCTCTCCTCAAAGACTTCTGCAGTCCCTCCTCGTGGCCACCCAGGGGAAAACGGGTACCTTGGGGTTTCCCAGGCTAAATCTGTGGGGGACCCGGAGCACAGGAGGCCCCAGAGGTACGGAGTTATGGCCCACCGGCGTATGGACAGCTCGGGCTTCGTACCAACCCCGCCCCTAGCCCCCGGGGGGAAATGGGGCGGCCGGGGGAGTGGGCCTTGCAGCCCTCCCCCCCCAGAAGCCCCTCTGGAAACGTTTTTTTTTAAATGGAAATGCTGGGGGGAGGGGTGTTGCCCCCCCAAAAAACCCAGCAAGTAAGGCGGCTTGGGTCCCGCGGGAGGGCAAATGTGGGGGTGCAGGTTTGGGAGCGAGAGTTACTCGTCCCGCCTGCCCCCGGGCAGGCGCCAACCCCCCCAGAAGCTTGGGGGGGAAAAAAGCCCTGGGAACCCCACAGGGGGAAAGGCGGTCCCACAGCTGCCGACCCCCTTTATCTGGGGCTTGTTGGTGGGAGCGGCAGAGGTGGCGTGCACCGGAGTGACCCCCCGAGGTTTAAACCCAGGCGTGTTTCCGGGTAGGCCTTGGAACACCCGGCCCTTTGCGGCAGGATGAGCGGTTACCTCTGCTTCGGGGGAATTAAAGCGCGGGGATTGAGGTGGGCCCTCTAGAGGTGGAAGACCTGGTAGCGGCCGATCAGTGTGGGGGGTTTCACCAATGGGGGGCCGCAGCGATGGCACCACCTCCGGGGTTACCCATACCCCATCTCCAGTCGATTTCAGCCTGCGGAGTCGAGGTGCCCCCGTTGATGGCGTTCATGGCTTGAGACTGAAGCAGTTTTTTGGCTTCATGTCTCTTTGCTGTATCGCTCCTCCCATGTACATAAAACCGATGTAAAAAAGGCGTTCTACGCCAAACTCGCATCGTGGAGACGTTTTGCCCCCGGCAGAATTGCATTTTTCTGGGCGACTTCAATGCGGTATCCGGCTGTGCCCGGTGGCTACGGATGTCTTCGGCCCCCATGGCTCGGGGTATCCCGCAGCGAGAATAGCCCCCTTTTCCCCGGGATTTTGCTAGGTCCCAAAAAATGAGGATTTGGTCCTGGACCAGCCTCCAACTCGCATGCTGGACTTGGTACAGCGATAGGGGTACAGGGGCCCAAAGGGAAAGATCGACCACACCCTTTGTGAGCAGCGATGGGGGACCCTCCAAACTGCAGGGTTTACCGGAGGCGGGTTCTGTGGCACCGACCATGGGCTGCTTGTGGCTACCTGCGGGTCCCTTCAAAACTCCCCGTCCCCCCAGTGGCCACCCAAAGGTTTTCACTTGGCAACTAAGGGAGGGGGTGTGCCCGGGGGTTCCCCCAGGGCAGTCTCGCCCGATCTCAAAACCAGCAACCTGACGGACCCATTGCTCGGGGGAGTCCTTCAAGCGCGAAAACACTCAAAGCAGCTAGGAGCCCTTTTGGCGTACCCCAAAGGACAAGGCAGAATACCTCTCCCGGGAGACATTAGGGGCCACGAAGCTTTTCGCAAGGCTGGGCTAAAGGGAATCAATCTTGCGTCGTTCCAGGTGCAGGGCTCGGACCTGCTGAGAAGGGAAAAGGGAAAACAGTTCATCGGGGAATCTTGCTGAGGGGGTCGAAGGCCATTTTTTGGGTAAATGACCTTCCCCCTCCCTACCAACCCTGAAAAATAAACCCCTAACCCTCCTCACAGATGACTGCAGTCCGATACGGAGGACGGATCATCTCAGATCATGTTGGGGTTCGTAAAATTTGGGCTGAGTTTTTGAACAGTTTACCAGGGGGAAATCCTCCAACAGTTAGTTGGAGCAAGCAGTCTCAGTGCCTGTCCGGACCCCCCCTTTCAGCGGGAACCTCCTCCCCAAACAGAGGTTGGGCTGGCGTTTTCCCAAGCTGAAGGTGGGAAAGCTGCAGGCATATGTGATACCCCCTGCGAACTGCAAAGGCGGGGGGTGAACCTAGGGCTCGGGGCCTGCATACAGTCCTGATGCCTTTGGGAGTTGGTACCATCCCCCTGACTGCTGAGGGCTGGTCATCCCTCTCTGGGAAGGGGAAAGGGGATCGATGGGGCTGTACAAATACCGTGGCATTCACTGCTCAGCATACCAGGCAAGGTTCTCGTCACATTCTTCTGAAAAGTCCGCAACCACCTACTGAGGCACCAGGACCCGGAGCAGCTGGATTTACTCCCGGGAAGTCCCAATAGACTATTAGCGCTTCGAGTAATTGTGGAACGCCGGGATTTGGTCGTGGGTTTCTTGCGCCTACATCGACCTCAAGAAGGGGTTTGACTCGGGCATCGGGAAAACGCTATGGGGATCCTGAGGCTAGGGGGAAATTTCCCACACAGATTATTTGGGCCCGTACAAGTCATACTGGTACTGAAAGTGCTGTAAAGTGTGGTGGGGGTATGTCGAACTTTTTCCTGTTAATTTAGGGGGGAGGCCAAAGGGTGTGCCTTTCACCCCACTTTTCAACCTTGTATGGATGGGTAATGGGCAAGCTACTACCCCAAGTCAGTGCGGGCAACATAGGAATTTAAAGGGCTCGGACCTTGACTTTGCCGACGATTTCCATCCATCTGAGTCCTGGAGTCACTTGTGGCGGGGTCTTGTGCTTTTTGCAAGAGGCGAAGCCCCCCGGCTTAGAGGTCTCCTGGGCCCAAACCAAAATTGGACTTTGGGGGCCCGTTAGGGGAACCCGTTCATCACCATGCTTCGGCGAGGAGTGAAGTCACAGAAAGTTTTACATACCTTTGGGAGCTAGTCCATATCTCTGGGTTTTCAGACCAGGACCCGTAGACGGGTTTGGCTGGGGAACAGGAGCCGAACTCGATCAACAAAAAGCGTTTGGAGATGTCGGACTATGCAGAAGGCCAAGCTGGTTCTTTTAAGGGCCCTTTATACTTCCCGTTTTGCCCAGGAGCAAACCGGCGCACCGTGCCCTTTGGGGTCCGCCTTTTATGCCTTTTGTAACAAGTCCCCTTTGCCGGATCATGGGGGCAGTTGGAGGACCACGTGTCCAACCGGCGGTTACACCGTGAGATAGCATGGGGACCTGTATTGCATAAAACCGGGGGTCGCCAACTCAGGCTATAGGCCCCTAGCTCGCCCCCTAGGACGACCCCGCCCACCAGGTTGTCTCCTGCGAGACAACCCTGGGTGGAGGAGACCTGGGGACGTCCTAGGAGTCATGGCTTGGGCAGCTCGACAGACCCGTCGTGAGGGAAATAGAGATGGGCCGTGTGCCTGTGGGACCGCCTCGAGGGGTCCCCGTGGCTGGAAGCGAAGGGGGGATGCGGCCAGCGCCCCCGTCGGCGTTCCCCCTTTATATGATGATGATGATTATATATATATATATATATAAAGAAGCAAAATAGAGAGAGGGGTGAGAATCTAGAAATACTTTTTTTTCTACATACAGTTAAAAATGAATACATTATTTTTTCCCTCTTTTGAAATTACTTCTTGAATTCGAACGTTTTTTTTTTATCCCTGCTGTTCTGTTAGGAGGCAAAATTTTAGGGTTTCTGTTAACTCATAAAGGGGGCTTTTCAGAATCCCAAATTTGTTTTTTTTTAAATTACGGGACAAAAATAAATGCAAATTTTTTAAAAAAGGAAAAAATTTTACAAGTACACTAAGATCCCCCAACATACAAATGTTGAATAGAACATGCTCACACACTACATACAACACACACGCATACATAAACATACATACATTCATACATACAAACGTATTACATACATAATTTAAACTACTAATACATACATACTACATAACACATATATACATACATATACATACATAACTACATACAAATACATTTAGCAACTACGCATATATATATACAGACACATAATACATACAAAAAAACTGCATATATACATGCAAAGTTTTCATACTACTACATATCATACATACATAAAATACATACAAATACTACTACATACATACATACTACATACATACATATATACATGCAAAAATACAACATCATACATACATACATACATACATAATACAACATAAAAACATAATACATAATACTACATACATACATACTACATAAATTTTTCATACGTACTTACGTAAAAAGCAAACATAATACATGATGGCGATACTGGAATAACGTTAATAACATTAAAGATTACCCGCGTTTCAAATTTATTTTAAAAATGATAATGAGGGTTTCGAAATGATGACAGAGAAAAATATTAATAGTAAAAACATTTAAATATCTACGGGTATCTAAAATAATAATAATATGAAAAAAGTGCATGAACAAGCAACACGATCACTAAATCACACCAAAATGGACAAGCAACACAA
>NW_023663419.1:10000-12500 GCF_015228065.2 Penaeus monodon
GTATGACTATGGAAATGATCTGTCTAATACGTTTGTGTTGCTTGTCCTTTTTGGTGGATTTAGTGATCGTTTTCTTTTTCATGACATTTTTTTCATATTTTTATTATTTTAAAACCCCGTAGATATTTAAATTTTTTACTTTTAAATATTTTCTCTGTCATCTTTTCGCAACCCTCATTACCCTTTTTAAAATCAATTGAAACGCAGGTAATCTTAATTTTTAAAACGTTATTGCCAGTACGCACATGTATTTTGTTTGCTTTTTAGTAAGTCTATGAATGAATGTAGTATGTTGTATGTATGTAGGGTATGTATGTATTATGATGTATGTAGATGTATGATGTAGTATGTTTGCATTATATAGTATGTATGTAGTATGTATGTATTATGTATGTTATTTTTTAAAGTAGTTGTATGTATGTATAGTATGTAGTAGTATGTAAACATTTGCTGTAAAATTGCATGTAGTTTTAGTATGTATGTGTCTGATATAATGTATGATGTATGTGTGCATGAAGTATGTAGTATGTATGGTAGTATGTATATGTAGTATATTGTAGGTATGTAGTATGTAGTATGTATGATTTTTTATATATGATGATATAGTTTGTATGTATAAATGTATGATTATGTAGTATGCGTGTGTTGTTTGTATGTGTGTGTATGCAGTTGTATGTCAAATTTGATGTAGGATGGTCTGAGTGACGTAGAGAGAATTTTTTTCCTTTTTATCAAACTTGCCATTTATTTTGTGCCGAAATTTTGGGAAAAAAAAACAAATTTGGATTCATGAAAACCCCGCTTAGAGTCAAACAAAAAGCCTGAAAATTTTTCCCCTCCTAAGGAACAGCAGGGATAAAAAAAAACTTTCGAATTCAAAAAGAAATTTTTACAAACATGGGGAAAAAAATTTTGCTTTTCATTCTTAAACTGTCATGTAGAAAAAAAAGTATTTCTAATCTCACTCCTCTTATTTGCTGTCTTTTAATATATATATTATAATCATCTCATCATCTAAAAGGGGCAACGCCGAGGGGGCGCATGGCCGCATCCCCCTTTCGCTTCCAGCCACGGGGATCCCTCGGGCGAGTTCCGGCGGCCCCGGCCCATTTTTTCCTCACGACAGGTCTCGTCGAGCTCCCCAAAACCAGATCCCCTAGGACGCCCCCCGGTCCCCCACCCGGGGTTGTCTCGAGAGAGAAAACCGGGTGGGCAGGGTCGCCCATAGGGGCAGCTAGGGGCCATATACCCTGATTTGGGCGATCCCGGATTAGCAAGTAACAGGTCCCTGCTAGCCACGGTGTAACCGCCGGGGACACGTGGCCCTCCCAAACTGACCCCATGACCCGGGGCGAAGGGATTTTTAAAAAAAGCATAAAGGCGGGGGACCCCCAAGCACTGGATAGCGTCCGGGTTTCGTTTCAAGGCAAAACGGGAAGTATAAAGGGCCTTTGAAGACACGCAGTTTGGTCCTTCTGCATAGGTAGACATCCCCAAACGCTCTGTTGACGAGTTCGGGCTCCTGTTCCCAGCCCAAACCCGTCATGTTTTCCTGGTTGAAAACCCCAGAGATATGACTACGCTCCCAAGGTATGTAAAACTTTCTGGACTTAAACGTCCTCGCCGAAGCGGGACGACTAAACGGGTTCCCCAACACCCCCCAAAGTCCTGAATCTGGTCTTGGCCAGGGGCCTTAAGCCGGGGCTTCGCCTATTCTAAATGCATCAAGAGCGCCAAAAGTGATCCAAGGACTCAGATGGATGGCAACATCGTCGGCAAAGTCAAGGTCCGAGACCTTAATATTGCTAGTGTTGCTCCGCACTGATTGGCAGTAGCCTGCCCTTACCCAGCCCTACAAGTTTTTGAAAGTGTGGGGCAAGGCACACCCCTTCCCTCCCCCCTGAATTAACGGGGAAAAGGGTTCGACATCCCCCCAAACCACACTTTACAGCATTTTCAGTCCCCTATAGAGGTTTGTATCGGGGCCAATAATCTTGTCGGAATTCCCTGACCCTCAGGATCTCCCATAGGATTCCGATGCACCGAGTAAAACGCCTTCTTGAGGTGATGTAGGCTGAAGCAACCCACGACCAAACTCACGACGGGTTCCAAATTACTCGAAGGCTAGGTACGGTCTATTGTGGACTTGCCAGGAAAAAATCCAGACTGCTCCGGCTCTGGTGCCTAGTGGTGGTTGGGATCCTTTTTCAGAAAAATGTGAGCGAGAACCTTGTGGTACTGGCAGTGTAAAGCCACGGTAGTTGCTACAGTCCCCTCGATCCCCTTTCCCCTTCCGAGAGGGATGACCACGCCCCCACAGGTCAGGGGGAATGGTACCAGACTGCCAAATGGCAGCAGGACTGTATGCAGGCCCCCAGCCAAGGTTCCCCCAGCCTTTAGCAGTTTAGCAGGGATATCACAAAAATTTCCTGCAGTTTCCCACTCTTCAGCTTGGAAATCGCCAGCCTAACCCTTTTTTAGGGTAGAGTTCCCCGCTGAT
>NW_023663420.1:2500-14943 GCF_015228065.2 Penaeus monodon
TATATATATATATATATAGACACATACACACACACACACACACACACTATATATATGTGTGTGTATGTCTGGATGTGTGGGTGGGTGTGGGTGTGTGTCTGCGTATTTATAAATATGTATGTATATATACACCTCTGTGTGTGTTCGTGTGTGGAATGTGTGTGTGTGTGTGTGTGTATGTATGTGTGTGTGTATATATGTGTGTATTACCGTATTTCCTATGATATGCGCATATGTCTACTCAATTTCACAGAGCGTCCGTCGGCTACACTCCCTTTTGTTAAGGCCTCCACCGTCAGTACAACCATCCCCAGGGGGTGGTCCGAGCAAGGCGTGGGGCGGCGAGAGCCAAGGGAGAGGGCGAATTGGTGGAGGGACTGGGTTTGAGGTGGGAATAGCAGCTGTTCGCGCACTTGTTGAATAGGTGTTCGAGGAAATAGACATTTATCATGGACAATAGTGCTTTTTAAAGAAATTATTCTTTTTAATGAAAATATATACGAAAAAGGAGTAATTAATCTATATCCTTTCATTTTCGAAGTTTTGCTATTATATAATTTCATACATGTTCTATATCCAAATTATATATATTATATTATATAATTTAAAATATTTAAAAATATATATTATAAATTTATAAATACACACACACAGACACACAACACCCACACACCACACCCAAACACCACATATATATAAAATATAATATATATATTATTATATATATATATATAATATAATATAATACATATATACATAATATAATATATATATATATATAATATAACTATACTTTTTTATCTATATATCTATTTTTATCTATAATATATAATATATAATTTTCCCTATATTTATATATTTTAATTTTAATACTATTTTTTATATAGTAATTTAAAAATTAATATATATTATAATTTTTTATTATTTATTATTATTAATATTTAAAATCCAAATTTTAAAAATATTTTATATATATATATTTATATATTATATATATGACGCCCATATAATCGAAACCCGGGCAAAAACATTTCTTTTTCTGAAGAATTTATTTAAATTCATATCTTTCCTATATATGTAAACATTAACAACATTTTTGTGTGTTTTTTTATATATATATAATATTATTTAATATATATAATTTTTATTTTAATATTAAAATATATATATTCTTATAATATAATTATATATTATATAATAAAAATATAATTTATATATATATTTAATATGTATTATTATATATAATTTTATATATATTTTATATTATATATATTATATTTTATAAAATTTTTTTTTGGGGGTTTTATATTATATCTTTTTAAAAATATATATTTCATTTTTTTTTTTTTTATTTTTTATTACTTTTTTTTTCTTTAAAAAATTTATTTATATTTCTTCCTTCTATTTTTATTTTTTCTTTTTATTTTTTTTTTCCCCCCTTTTTTTAAACTTATTTTTTATTCTTTTTTTTTTTTTTTTATTTTTCTTTTTTTATTGGGGGGGGTTTTTTTTTGTTTTTTTTTTTTCTTTTTTTTTTTTTTTTATTTTTTTTTTTTCTTTTCTCTTTTATCTTTTCCCCTCTTTTTCCTTTTTTTTGTTTTTTCTCTTTCTCTCTCTTTTTTCTTTTTCTTTCTTCTCTTTTATTTTTTCTCCTCTTCTCCTTCTTCCTTTTTCTTTTTTTATTTTCTTTATCTCTCTTCCCATCTCTCCTCTCCTCTCTCTCTCTTCTCTCTCTCTCTCTTCTTTCTTTTCTCTCTTTCTTCTCTAATTTTTTTTTCTTCCCCTTTTTCCCCCCCCCCCCCAACCCCCACCCCCACCCCCCCCCCCCCCCCCCCCCCAAAACCCTTTTTTTTTCTTAATTTTTTTTTTTTTTTTTACCCAAAATTTTTCTTTTTTTCTTTTTTTTATTTATTTTTTTTCTAAATTTTCTCTTTTTTATATCTTATATTCTTAAACCCTCTTATTTTTTCAATTTCTCTATCTTTTATCTTCCAAAATTTAACCCCCCCCCCCATCACCCCCCCCCCCCCACACCCACACCCCCCACCCCCCCCCACAAAACATATTTTTTTTTTTCTTTCCCATTTTTTTTTTTATCTAATTTTTTTATTTTTTTTTTTCATTCTTTTTTTTTTTTATTTACCATCTTTCCCTATTTTTTTTTTTTTTTTTTTTTTTTTTTTTTTATCTCTTTTTAATTTTTTTGTGTGTGTGTGTGTGTGTGTGTGTGTGTGTTTTCATTGTTTTTATTCTTTTTTTTTATTTTCCCCCATATTTTATTTTATTTTTTCTATATTATTATTTGTTTTTATGTTTTTCTTTTTTTTTAATTTAAATTTTTTTTTTTTTTTTTTTTTTATATATACCCCCCAACACCACCCCCCCCCCCCCCCCCCCTTTTTTTAATTTTTTTTTATTAATTTTTTTTTTTTTTTATTTTAATTTTTTCCCCCCCATGCTGCTATTTAATTTTTTTTTTTTTATAATTTTTTATTTTTAAAATTTTATTATTTACCTCGGACTTTCTTTTTTTTTTATTTCTTTTTTTTATTTTTCTTTAAATCTTTTCCCCTTACCCCCCCCCACCCCCCCCCCCCCCCCCCCCCACACCCCAACCCCTTTTTTCTCCCTTTTTTTATTTATTTTATTTTTTTTTTTTTTATTTTTCTATTATTTATTTTTTTTCTTTTTTTTTTTTTAATATTTTTAAAAAAACCGGTTCCTTATTTTTTTTTTAATTTTTTTATTATATTTATTTATTTTTTTTATATTTTTTTATTTATATAATATATGGGATTTTTAAACCTACGGTATACCATATATATATAAAATATTATTTTATTTATTTTTATATTTTTTATTATATTTTATTTTATTTAATATTTATCTTTATTTTTTAAAAACCCATTATTATTTTTTTTATTTTTATTTTTATTATTATATTAAAATTGGATCCCTACAAATTATCGCCCCTTTTTTATATTTATTAATTTATTATATTTTTTATTTATTATTATTTTATTTTTATTTTTATAATATATTTTATTATATTGTATCATATATGTCAAAGTTAAGTGTATATATATTATACTCATATAATTTTTTATATAAAATTTTATATATATAAAATTATTATATATTATATTATTTTCATTTATATTAATTATATTATATATATTATATTTATCTATATAAATATATATAATATTTAAATTTTATAATATTAATTATAATATATTATATAATATTTTTCATATGTATTAAAAATTAAAATTCAAATTTATACTTTCCCATATTGTAAACATATATAAAAACATTTTTTTTATATATATATATATATATATAAATTTTAAAATATATATATTATATAATATATTATAATATCTTAATTTTAAATTATTATATAATATTATTATATATACCTTTTTTTTTTATATTTAAATTTATTTATTTATTATTTTTATTAGAATATTATTTATCTATATTATTTTTATCCCTTTTTCATTATTTTATTTCTTTTTTCTATTATTTTTTTATTCTATTTTTATTTTATTCTTTCCTATTATTCTATTTTCATATCTTTCTTCTCTCTTTTATCTTTTTCTATTTCTTATTCTACTATATCTTCTTTTTTCTTTTGTATTTGTCTTCTGTTGTCGCTGTTTTTTGCTTTTTCTCTTCTCTCTCTTCTCTTTCCCCCTTTCTTTCTTCTCTTTCCCCTTTTTCTTCCCCCTTTCTTTTATTCTTTTTCCCCTTCTTTTTTTCCCCCCCTTAACCCCCCCCCCCCCCCCCCCCCCCCTTTCCTCTTTTTCTTTCTTCTCCTTTCTCTTCTCCCTCTTTTTCTCTCTATTTTCTTTTTTCTCTACCCCCCCCTTCCCCCACCCCCCCCCCCCCCCCCTCTTTATTTTTTTTTTTTTTTTTTTTTTTTTTTTTTACTCCTCTCCCTTATTTTTTTTTCTTTTTCCCCTTTTTTGTCTTATTTTATTTCTTTTATTTTTTTTCCCCACCCCCCCCCCCCCCCCCCCCCCCCACCCCCCCCCACCCCCCCCCCCCCCCCCCCCCACCCCCCCCTTTTTTTTTATTTTTTTTTTCTTTTTTTTCTTTATATTTTTTTTTTTTTTTTTTTTTATTTTTTTTTTTCTGTTTTTCTCTTTTTATCTCTTTTTTTCTTTTTTTTTTTTCTTTCTCTCATTTTTTTGTGTGTGTGTGTGTGTGTGTGTGTGTGTGTGTGTGTTCCTCTGTTTTGTTTCTTCTTCCTTCTCTTTCCCCTTTTCTCTTCCTTTTCCTTTCTCCTCCCCCCCTTTCCCCCTTCTTCTCCCTCTCCTTTCTTTTAATTTTGTTTTCTTTCTTCATTTTTTTATTTTTTTTTTCTTCCCCTTCTTCCCATTTT
This sequence comes from Penaeus monodon, assembly GCF_015228065.2. Classification (NCBI taxonomy): domain Eukaryota; kingdom Metazoa; phylum Arthropoda; class Malacostraca; order Decapoda; family Penaeidae; genus Penaeus; species Penaeus monodon. Next base: position 6,891 of record NW_023663420.1, read on the forward strand.
TCTCCTCTTTTTCTTCTTTTCCTTTTATTTACTCTTCTTTCCCCCCCCTCCCCCCCCCCACCCCCCCACACACCCCACCCTACACCCCCCCCCCCCCCCCACCCCCTTTTTTAAAACTAGGGTTTCTTTTTTTTTTTTTTTTATCTTATTTTTATTCAATTCTTCCTTTATCTTATCCATTTCTTTCCCATTTATACCCTATTTTTTATATATTATATTATATCTATTCTTTTTTTTTTTTTTTTTATTAATTTCTTTTTTTTTTTTTTTTTTTTATTATTCTTGTTTTGGGGTATTGTTGTGTGTGTGTGTTGTTACTTGTATAATTTTATATAAATATAATAACATACATTTCCTTATTATAAAATTTATTATCTTATATATAATTATGGTGTGTATCTTGTTTCTATTCTTAAAACATACTGTTTCATAAAATAAAATATCCTATATATACTATTTAATTAAAAATTTATATTTTAATAATATAATATTAAAAATTTTTATTATAATGTGTGTGTGTGTATTTGTGTGTGTTGTGGGTGTGTATCCATATGTTTATGTATTTAATTATTATATTATTATCTTTTTTTTATCTTGTTTTTTTTCCCTTTGTAATTATTATTTATTTTTTTATATTTAATTTTATTTTCTTTTTATTCCATTTTTTATATTTTTTTTTTTTTTTCTTCTTTTCTTTTACCACCAAAAACCCCCCCACCCCCCCACCCACCAACACCACCTAAACCCCCCACCACCCACCCACCCCAAAATTTAAAACCCTCGTTCTATATTTATATATTAATTCTTTATTTTCTTTTATTCTTATTTTTTCTTTTTATATTCTTTATCTTCTTATTCTATTTTTCTTCTTTTATTTATTTTAATATATATTTTACCTACTGTCTGCATTTTTTATTAAAATATATCTTTTTTATTTTTTTTTCCCTTTTTCTTAATTTTATTTATTTTTTTTTTTTCCCCCCCCACCCCCACAAACACACAACCACCCACCACAATTTTTCTTATAATTTTTTTAAAATTTTATTATAATTTATTAAATTTTTTTTTTTTATTTTCTTTGGGGCATTATTATATTTTTATATATATATATATAAATAATTTTATATATATTAATAATTATATTAAACATACAGGTATGCATATACTTATAAAAAATATATAAAAAATATATATTATTATTATTTAATAATATTTATATATATCTTATATATCAATATATATTTTGTTTTGTTGTGTGTTGTGTGTGTGTGTTGTGTGTTTGGGTGGTGTGTGTTGTGTTAATATTAAAATTGTTTTATATTATTTTATTATTATATTAATTTTATATTAAAATCTATAATAAAATAACATATATTTTTATTATATATTTATATATATCTATTTATTATATATTAAACATATTATACTTAATAATTTTTTAATTCGTTTATATATATTTATTTTTATATTTTATATTTTTAAAATATAATTTTATAATTATTATATTATATATATATATATATATAGAAAAAATACAAATATATTAATTTATATATATATATAATACATTTTATATATTTATATATAATCTTTATTTATTATTTTTTATATATAATTTTATAATATAGTTATTTTATTATAATTTTTAATTAAAAATTTATCTATATATATATATTATATTATATATTTTTTATTATCTATTTATATAATATAATTATATAAAAAAAATTATACAAAAATATTATTATCTAATTTTTCTTTATAATCTAATATTTATATATTATATTTTATATAAAATTTTCAACTATATAAATTTTTATTATATTTTAATTTTTAATGAATATATTATTTATTTTTAAAAAATTTTTTTTTTATAAATTTTCTCTTTTATTTCTTTTTTTTACTATATAATTTTATATATTATCTATTTATATAGGAAAAATATATATGTATGATATATTTAATAATAAATGCATATATTTTTTAATATTTTATTATATTATTATATTTATATATATAAAAAATTTTATATAATATCTATTATATACTATTTTTATTAACTTTATATTATTTTTTTTTTCTATATATAATATATATAATTTTTAAATTTTAAAAAAATATATTTTTTAAAAATTTTAAAAATTAAAAAAATTTTTAAAAACTATATATATAATATATATATATAATTTGGATATAAAATTTAAAATATATAAAAAAAAAAAAAAAAACAAAACCAAAAAAAATATAATATTTTATATATTTATATATATATATTATAAAAAAAAAAAAAAAAAAATTATATTAATTATATTTTTTATATATAATTTTGTATATATTAAAAAAAAAAAAAAAAAAAAAAAAAAAAAAACCTTTTTTTATAAAAAAAAAAATATATTAATATATATATATATAAAATATAAATATATATTAATTTTTATATATTTTTTTTTTTTTTTTTTTTATATTATAAAAATATTTTTATATATATATAATATTCTTTTATTATTATCTATTTTTTTTTTTTTTTTGTTTTTTTATCTTTCTCTATTTATTTTATATATATATTAAAATCTTATATTTTATTCTATCTTCTCTATTTTCTCATTTTTTTTTTTTTTTTTTTTGTTTTTTCTTTTTCTTCTTCTTTATTCTAATTAATAACTAATTTTTATTATCCTTTATTTTTCTCTAATTGGTTTTTTTTTTTTTTTTATTTTTTTTTTTTTTTTTTTTATTCTTTATCTATCCTTTTTTTTATATTATATTTTTTTTTTTTTTGTCTTTTTATTTTTAATTTTTTTTTTTTTTATTTCTCTCTCTTTTTTCTTTCCTCCTCTGTTTTTATTTCCCTTTTTTATTTTTTTTTTATTTTTTTTTTTACTTCTCCTTTCCCCTCTCTCTTTTATCCTTTTTTTTCCCCCCTCCCCATTCCCCCTCCCCCCTTTTTTTTTCTTTTCCCTTTTTTTCTATTTTTTTTCTCTTTTTTTTTTTAAAAAATTTTTTTTTCTTCCCCCTTTTTTCAACCCCCCAACCCCCCCCCCAACCCCCCCCCCTTTTTCCCCCCCTTTTTTTTTTTTTTCCTCCTTTTTTTCTTTCTTTTTTTTTTCTTTTCCCCCACCCCTCCCCTTCTTTTTTTCTTTTTTTGTTCCCCCCTTTTATATTTTTTATCTCTCCCTTTTTTAATTTTTATATATACTTAATTTTTTTTATATATTATTTATATTTTTATAAAACACAAAAAAAAAATATATTTATATAATTTAAAATTTTTAATATAATAAAAATATATATATATATATATATATTAATATAATATATATATATATATATATATATATAATTTTTTTTTTTTTTTTTTGGTTTTGTTTGTATTTTTATATTTTAAATATATATATATATATATTATAATTTTTATATATATATGTATTTTTAATTTTTATATATAAATATAAATTTTACCTTATTTTAATATATTTTGTTTTTTTTTTTTTTTTTAATTTTTTTTTTTTGTTTGTTGTTTATTTTTGTTATTATAAAATTTTAAATAATATATAATATTCTTTTATTAAAAAAAAAATAAAAAAAATTTTTTTTATATATTAAACTTTAAAAATTTTTTATATATATTAATTTTAAAATATAAATTTTTATATTTATATTTTATTTTTTTCTCTTTTTTTATTTTTTTTATATTTTTTTATTTTTTTCCCCTTGTTCCCCCCCCCCCCCCCTAAAAAAATCTTTATTTTTTTTTTTTTTTAATTTTTTTTTTATTTTTATCTTTCCACTTATTATTAATTTTCTTTATTCTCTCTCTCTTATATCTACTTCTTTCTCTTTCTCTACCATTTATCTATCCCTTTTCTCTTTTATTAAAATCTCTTCCTCTTTCTTCCCCCTTTTATTTTTTTTTGTGTGTGGTGTTGTGTTTTTGTGTTTTGTGTTTTGTTTTTGTTTTTTGTTGTGTGTGTTGTGTGTTTGTTTTGTCTTTTTTTTTCTCTCTTCTTCTTCTTCTTCTAATTTTTTTCCCTTTCTTTTTCTTATCTCTTTTTCTCTGTCTCTTTTTTTTTTTCTTCTCCTCTTTTCCTCCTCTCTCTTCTCTTTTTTTTCTTTTTTTTTTTTTTTTTTGTTTTTTTTTCCTTTTTATTTCTTTTTTTTTTTCCTTTATTTTTTTTCTTTTTCTTATCTCCTCTTGTTTTCTCTCTCTTTCTCAATTCCCCCCTCCCTTTCCCCCCCTTTTCTCCCTTTTTTATTCTTTATTCTTTATTCCCTTTTCTCACCCCCCTTTTTTTATGTTTTCCCCCCCTTTTTCTTTTTTTTTATTTTTTTTTCTTCTTTCCCCTTCTCTTCCTCCTCCCTTTCTTATTCTCTTTTTTTTTTTTTTTTTATTCCTTTTTATCCTTTCCTTCCTTATTTTTTTTTCTTTCCTCTCTTTCTCCTTTTTTTCTCACCTTCTTCTTTTTCTTTTTCTTTTTTTTTTTTTATTAAAATTTTTTTTTTTTTTTTTATTTTCTATTTTTCTTCACTTGTTTCTTCTGTTTAAATTATTTTAAAAAATTTTTTGTTTTTTTATTTTTCCCTTGTTTTATTTTTCTCTTTTCTTTTCTTTTTTTTATTTTTCTCTTTTTCTTTTTTTTTTCTATTTCCTTCTTTCCTTCTAATTCTCCCTTTTTAAATTTTTTTTTTTTTATTTTTTTCCCCCTTTGTTTTTTTTTTTAAATTCCCCTCCTGTTTTTTTTTTTTTTTTTCTCTCTCTTCTTTCTATTCTTCTTTTTTCGTCTCTCTTATTCCCCTTCTCTCTCTCTTTTTATTTTCTCCCCTGGTTTTTTTTTGTTGTTTTTTTTTCTCTTAAAACTCTTATTTCTCTATTTTTTTTCTTATTTATTCTATTCTCTTTATTTTTAATTTTTCTTTTTTTTTTTTAATTATCTTCTTTTTTTTCTTTTTTATTTTTTCTTTTTTTTATCCCTGTTGTTTTCTCTCTCTTTTCTATTTTCTTTTTTTTCTTTCTTCTATTTTCTTTCTTTTTATTTTTTTTCCCCTTTTTCCTTTTTCACCCCTCCCCTTCTTTTTCTACTCTTTTCCCTTTTTCTCTCTTTTCTTTCTACTATATTATCTTTCTTTCATAAAATTTTTATCTTTCTTTCCCCTTTTTCCTTTTCTCTTTCTCCTCTTTATTCTTGTTTTTTTTTTGTTTGTTTTTGGTTTTTTTTTCCCCCCCCCTCTCTCTCTATCTCTTTTTCTTCATTTTATCTTTATTCATATCTTCTTCTGTTTTTCTTTTTTGCATCCTGTTGTTTTTTTAAAACTCTCTATCTCTCATTTTCTTCTCTCTCTAAATTCATTTTTATCTCTTTTTTTTCTATCCTCCTTTTTTCTATATCTCTCTTTATTCTTCTCTCTCCTTCTCTCATTTCTTTTCTTCTTTGTTTTTTTGGGGTTGTGTGTGTGTGTGGTGTGTTGTGTTGTTTGTGTTGTTCTCTTTATCTCTCTCTTTTCCCCAAACTTTTTCTTTCTTTTTTTTTCTTATTTGTTTTTTCTTTTCCCTTTCCTCTTATCTCTCCTCCTTTCTCTCTCCCCCTTTTTTTCTTTCTTCTTTCCTTTTTTTTTTTTTTTGGTTTTTCCCCCCCCCCCCCCCCCCCCACCCCCCTTTTTTTTTTTCTTTTTTTTTTTTATTTTTTTTTTTTTTCTATTTTTTTTTTTTCTCCTTTTTTTTTTTTTTTATTTTTCTATATTTCTTATTTTTTTCTTTTTTCTCCTCTATACATATCATATTTATTATAAAATTCTTTTTTATATTTTTTTCTATCTCTTATATTTTTTTTTTTTTTTTTTTTTGTTTTTTGTGTTGGTTATCTTTCTCTTCCTCATTCTTCTCTCTCTTTTTTTTTTTTTACTTTTTTTCTATTTCTCTTTTCTTTTCTTCCATTTTTTATTTTTCTTTTTCTTTTTCTTTTTTTTTTTTCTTTTTCTCTTTCTTTTATTTTTGTTTCCCTTTTTTCTTTTTTTATTTTTTTTTTTTTTTCTTTTTTTTTTTTTTATTTTTTTTTTCTTATCTTCCCCCCCTTTTTCTTTTCCTTTCATTCTTTTCTTTTTTGTTTTTTTTGATTTTAATGTTTTCTTTTTATATCTATTCTTCTTTTTATTTTTTTTTCTTTTCTTTTCTTTATTATTTTTTCTACCCCCTTTTTACTCTCTTTTATTTTATTTTCTTTTAAAATTTAAAATTTCCACAATTTTATATTTTAAAATATTTTTTTATAAAAATTAAAAAAAATTTTCCTTTATTATATTTTATATATTCTTTTTTCTTATTTTAAATTTAAAAAATTTTATTTCTAAAATTTTATTTTATATAATATATTTTATTCTTTATATTATAATTTTAATATATTTATTATTATATTTTTTTTTTATTTTTTTTTCTTTTTAATTTTTTTTTTTTTCTCTTCTATCTTTTTCTTTCCTATCTTCTCATTTTTTAAAACTTTTTATTTTTTTTATTTTTTTCTTAAATTTTCTTTTTTATTTTATTTTTTCTTTATTTTTTTCCCCTTTTCCCCCTTTTTCCCCCCTTTTTTTGTTTCCCTTTTTTTTTTTTCTATTTTTTTTTTTTTCTAATTTTTTTTTTATTTTTTTTTTTTTTTTGGTTTTTGGTTTTTTTTGTGTGTTTTTTTTTTGGGTTTTTTTTTCGTGTGTGTGTTGTTTTCTCTTCATCTCTCTTTCTCTCTTTTTCTTTCTATTCTATTATATATTTTGTGTCCGCCCCTTATCCTTTTTGCCACTTCGAAAATGAAAGGGGTTCCTTTTTACTCCTTTTTCGTATATTTTTCTTAAAAAATAATTTTTTTTAAAAAGCACTATTTTCCTGATAAAGTCTATTTTTCCCCGAACCCTATTCAACAATGCGCAACAGCGCTATTCCCCCCCCCCAGTCCCCCCACCAAATTTGCCCTCCCTTGGCTCTCGCCGCCCCACGCCTTTCTCGGACCCACCCCCTGGGAGGTTGTACTGACGGTGGAGGCCTTAAAAAGGGAGTGTAGCCGACGGACGCTCTGTGAAATTGAGTAGACATATGCGCATATCATAGGAAATACGGTAATACACACATATTACACACACACATACATACACCCCACACAACACACACATTCCCCCACACGAACACACACAGGGTGTATAAAATACCATACATATTTATAATACGCAGACACACACCCCCACCCACCCACATCCCCGACATACACCACATATATAATATGTGTGTGTGTGTGTGTTGTTGTGTTCTGTTATATATTATTATATATATATATATAGTACATATACATACTATATATATATTATACTATATATGATCATACAACATATATATTACAACACACTATATTTATTATATTATATATATATCTATATATTATATAACTACCTACATAATACCAAACATATATCTATATATATTACTATTCTATTATAATCTATCTTATCTCTATATATATATATATATATATATATTTTATATATTTTATATATATATATATTATTTTATTATATATCATATATATATATATATATATATTTATATATATATATATATATAATATATGATGGATAATGATAATACTATATATATATATATATATATATATATATATATGATATAAAATATATATATTATATATATATTTTACATATATATATATATATATTATATATATATATATATATATAATATATATATAATTATTCCTCCAGAATAAAATTTTTAAAAAAACGATTTCCATTCGAGAAGGCCTTATCATATTGGGGTTTGTAGAACACCCATATTTCCAAAAACTGGGAAAAAACCTTGTAGAAAACATTATTAGAATTTAAACTCATATTTTTTTACCATATATTTTTTTTCATACTCTTCACATACCAAAAAAAAAAAGTATAAATAGAAAAGTCAGGTTTCGTGTAACAAAAGGTGGAAAAAACAATTTCGATATATCACAAAGAGACAATTTTTTACACATGTGATGTGCTATAATAAGCTTCCTGTGACGATATCTTT
>NW_023663421.1:0-14941 GCF_015228065.2 Penaeus monodon
CAGGGCCCCGCAGCAAAGTTTTTTGGGGCCGGACAAAAGAGACGTCCGGGAGGGTGTCGCACCGCACGAATGCCAAGCAGAAGGACGACACATAAAATTTCCCTGCAGGTGTCCCTTTTACAGATGGCCGTTTCGAGCATTAAACCTCGAGTGTCGGTCCCCCCAGCAGACCAGGGTTTTAAAGGACGTCCTGACGAATTGACCCTTTCCAGGTGGCCCGAGGCACCCCCTATCCAGGAACCAGCCACCCCTTGCCAAGACCTTCATCGCACCCGGATATTCGACGGGGGCTCCAGGACGGTACGACCGAAGAGGTTTCCCGTTCGAGTCGAGCTTGGAGGCAGCTGATGATCCTTCCGCCGAAGGCACCCGGGGAATATACCATCCCCTGAATGGCATGGTGGAGGCCTAACCCCCTCTTGAAGGAGGCCCCCACGGCTTTTTCTCCCTCCCCAACTGGGTGGACCAGTTACCCTTGGGATCTACACATAGGCCTCTTTCAAAAGGACTTGGGCACCGCAGCAGAGATGGTTACGGAACACCAAGCCCCCCCTGTGACTTTAGTAGTCCGGAGATGGCCGGGAGCTTGGAAAGCAGCTTTGCGCCGCATGGCCCGCGGTTGTCCTACGGACCATCACGGCAACGAGGGATCATTGCCCCGCGCCCCCCAAGACTGGGCACGTTTATGAGACCCCCCAAGTTCCCTCTGCCACCCTATGAGGGACTTCCCCGGGCAAAGCAGGCGTAAAACCCTCACCATCCGGCGGGCCCCGAGGAGAGACACCGTAGATCGACCCTGCGAAGGGGCAATGAGGAATGAAGGTTCGTTTCCGACGCTACACGGAAGGGGAGTCTGTGGTACCCAAAGTGCGCGAGCTTTCCCCGTCAGTAGAGTAAAGGTCAAGACGGGTTTGGGGATTCGACTCACGCCAATCCGCGCAGTCATGGATCTGCCCCAGAGTATACACGCGGTTGGATATTTAAAACCCCAGAGCCAAAAGAAAAACATATTTGAAACCTAATAATTTAAAAAAATAACATTTTCAGCCCGTACAGCCAAAAAAAAATAAAAGAAGGGGAATACCTCTTTAAAGGGGTTTTTGTGCCGTGGCAAATAGAATTTGAGAGGTTCAAGTCAAACAATGTTTAAAAAAAGCTTGGTATGGGACTTCAAAACCATGCAAGCGAGAAAAAAACCGAGCACTGAGGGGTTTCCAACACCCCCCCTCAGTGACGAGGGTTCCGTAAAAAAAAGCTAAACTGGGCGGGCCCCCGAATTTTGAAAAACATGCCCCAGAAAGGAGCTATGAAAATTTCCCGGAAAAATTTAAGGAAAGGGAAAAAAAAGAAACTAAGCCTACGGGCCGGGCCCAAAAAGGGGGCAAGGAAATGTCAGGCCACCACAAAGCCGGAAAACCCATCATAACCAGGTCCCCAGGAGATTAAACACAAACAGTTGAACCCCCCACCACCGGCCCCCTAACACCTCCCCCGGGAGATTTCTTTCCTCTTCATGTACATATGGAATATCATTGCCTGAAAAGGGGTTCGATCCCATGCAAAAGCAGCATTGGGGAAAAATCTTCAGCTCTGCCCGGGGGAAGATTTGGGGAATTTAAGGGAATTTAAACCCCTACCCAGTTTTTAGGCCACCCGAACAAACACACCCCCAAGCACGAAGCTCAGCCTACACAGGCCAGGCAGGGGGCCCCCTCCTGACAAGTCGCCCCCCCGGCCCGCCCCAGTCCTGGACCTCAGCTTGCAAAGGCAGACACGGACCCCCGTATTTCCCCTCTCCTAAACAACCCTCGGCACCCCCTCCGGCCCCCCCCCGTAAATCGAAAGGGGCCAAAAGAATAAAAACCCATTTTATGGAGTTAGGGATTCCCCGGAAACCCCTTTGAGCACCCTGATCCCCCCACCCCACACCAGCCTTACTAAACCCCTTTGGGAAAACCTTACTGTGCGAGGGGGGGGAGCGCCCGGACAGAAAATTACAATCCAAGATTACGGCACCCGGCTTTTTTAGAAATCCCACAAGCCCGTACTTGACGATGAAATTGGCCCCAAAAAATTAAAAATAAAAGAAAAAGTGGAGAACAAAAAGAGAGTACCACTGGTCACAGTAAAAAGGTTACAAAAAACCTAAGGGAAAGGGGCAACAGCGCGTCAAAAAAGACATGATTGAAAAATGCCCAGACATAACCCCAAAAAAATAACGGGATTTCCCCGGATAACAAACAAAATAAAGGACACCATACACTACACTCACCCCTCCCCCGTATACAACACAACGTATCCACTGGACAAACAAAAAACGAATGTGCAAACATACAAAAGGGACACGCCCAAAACCTCATACTCATAAAAACCATGGGCTCAAAACACCCCCCCATCAAAATCTACATGTACACTTTAAATCTCCAAAAAATCACAAAAAAGAGCGATGGGTGCAATTGCGATCAGAAACGAACTACCAAAAATCAATAATTTCAGCAGACCTAGGCAGTCGAAATAAATAACCACAGGGACGAATATAGCACACAAACTTTCCCACAAGAAGCCCTTTCATACCAAAACCCTGAATTGAGCTCTGGGCTAAAAAAACCAATATAATCATGGGAGACTTTAACCAAACACGCACTCTTGGTTAAAACACACAAAAACTTTGGCGGGGCCCTTTCCCTCACAAAAAAAAAGGCAGACTACAACCTGGGCACACAAAACCAACTAATAATAAACACAAAAAAACCCCGACATGTCGGCAAACCAAGGCACAATACACCCCCCCCCCCCATATCCAACAGGCGACGTCACCCCCCAGCGCCCACCTCCCGGTTACCCAAACACTGTCAAAAAACCCTTCAGACCAACAAAAACCCGGAACCCTTTTAAACATGCAACTGGGGGGGTTCAGAAATCACTTGAAGACACACATGTAATGATCCGGGGGCAACCCAATACAAAAAAAAACACCCACCTTGAAAGTGGTACCGACATACAGAGGGCCCCGACAGGCCAAACCCCAAAAAACAACACAAAAGGGGGGGGGGGGAACCCTTTATTACAGAGAAAAAAATCCCTAAAATTGCTAAAATAAATACAGACAAACACGAATAGCCCCAACACGGGGGGGACACACAATTAGCAACGATACAAAAAAATAAAAACACAAAAACAGACGAAATTAAAGAATGAACAAACCCATGGGAAACACTCCCCAAAAGGGACTATGTCAAACTTAAAGCCCCAAAGAAATTTGAGTCCTTTAAAAAAAAACTAGGGGTCGAACAAAAGAAAATACAAAATACAACACAACAGAAGAAGGTTGACCGGTGGGGGAGAGGGACCCTCTCCACGGGGAATCTGGAAAACAAATTTCCAAACCCCCCACCGAGACGCCGTTTCCCACCACTACAGAGACGGGGTTTTACAAATACATACAACAACATAGGAAAAAATTCTCCCAAAAAAACATACACACTAAAAAAACCCACAGAGGAAGTCCCTCCCACCCCAATCACCCCGAAGAAATAAAAAACAAAAAACGCCCCAAAAACACAACCCCCAGGAGGAAAGAAATAAACAAAAAAATATCGAACATTTCACCCGAATGATCAGCAGTACGCCTTTTCTCAAGCACATGGAAAGGATTTTTTCCCTGATAAGTAAAAAAACCCCAAAATCCCTTTAATCCCCCAAACCGGGAAAAATTACACACGGGGTGGGGAATTACCCCCCCATCCACTTAGAAGCCAGGAAAACGTAGAGGAGACTACCCCACCCTTGAAAAAACCAAACCACAACATTAGGCAACGGCTTCGCCCACAGGGGGACCGAGAGCCCCATCGTCGTTTACGAGGGACGCTCCGGTCTCGCAAAAACAAGCACCAGCAAGCAATATACGACACGTCAGAAAGGGCCCTTTGAAAGGTATGGCAGACGGTCTCAAATAAAAAAACTAACAAAACTCACCCCCTACACTCACACCCCTTTCTCTGCAGTTTCCGGGATGACGGGACTCACAATAGCCGGGGGAGCACCTGGCACCCCATCACCCAGAACGGATACCACAGGGAAGCGTTTACCCCAACCTCTATATCCGAACAGCCAATCCCCGAACCGAACATACAGCAATAATTTCCTTGCAGCGATATACACAGTTCACCCCCCTTTCAAAATCACAACACTTCATGAAAAAAAAACAAAAAGATATACAGAACATCAACAATTAAGCCCCCACTGGAAAATAAGCAAACATAAAAAAATTCAAAATCAACCCCTAGCACGCAGAAAATCACAACCAATCACGATCAACAAACCAACATTCCCTACATCACAAGCAAAAACTCGGATTCATTACAAGACAGGTCACAACAACTTTAAACAAAGAATGCACAAGCAAAAAAAACACAACCAAAATAAAACGCTTTTTATGTGCACACCCAAAAAAACCAGCTTAAAAAAATGTCAGACCCCCTTAGAAAACTGCTTCCCATGGTTGCAAAATCATACTCAAAAAAACTCGAATGCAATGATAAGAACAAAGCATACTCTGGGGAACGGGGGAACATTTTAGACCCAATTTTTGCAGAAACAACACAGAAAATACAGCAGGGAAACCCCTAAACCACGCATTCACAGACGAGGCAAAAAAAAACCGGGGCCGAACGCGAACAAAAAGCGAACAATAAACAGTTCTTCGAAAAAAACACAAACATCAACAAACCCCGTCTGGTGGCCGAACATACCCAAAACAGAACACGAAAAACCCACCGAATACACACAACACACACCGACCCGATGTGACATGCCATGTTTAAATGTTCTAATTTTAATGTTTTAAAGGCTAAAAGAAAAAAAAAATAAATAAAAAAAATAAAACGAAGTCACCTAGAATCCCCCCAAGGGTTAGTAATCCCCGCCCCAGCCTTATGTATCAAGGCAAAAGAGGACCACCGGGCCCGCCCGCTCACTGGAGCCCACCCGCGGCGGCGGGTTAGCCAATCACGGGGGAGAGAGGGCTGGGCCCCCTTGCCCCTTAAAAATATAAATTGGCGGCGCGTTTCCCCGGAGTCACTTTGCCCGCCTCGGCCCCCCCCAGGGTGGGGATCAGCGCCGACGAACTAAAACGGAAAGATTCCAAAGGAGAACATCTTACAACTTCTACGGGCTTTTATCGATTTCCTTAAAGGGAGTGCACCGTGCAAGCATAAGGCGATTCAGAAGACGAGCAGGAGGGGTTTTACGGAAAAAGGGAAAAAAAAATAAAATAACCCCCCCCCCAAAAAAAAAAAGCCCTTTTACATTTTTTTATGTTCGTACCCTAGTTTATTTGCTTTTGTTCTGTTTTTGTTCCCCCCCGTCATTATTTACATAATGATATTTTCTTAATACCCTTTTTTTGAAAATTTCCCTTTTTTTCTCTCTGCTGTTTTTTTTTTGCTTTTTCCTTTTTTAAATATGTTATTTTATGTATATTTCTAATCACCCTTTTTTTAAATTTCCCCTGTCATTTTAAAAGTCCCTTTTTGTTCCCACAATTTCAATAGTCAGACCAAGTTGCAAGAATTGATCCCACGATTGATTAAAAATATACCCCTTTTTTTTTTTAAAACCACTCAAATACCTCATCCCTCACAATCTACCCCCCCTCTGTCCCATTAGATTTATTTCCCCTGATCACCCATTACCCCCGTTTTTTGTAAATATTTTCATTCGCCATGGGGTCCCCAAAGCCTTTTTTTTCTTGTTTCGGATCTAAAAACAAAAAACAAAAATTTGAATAAAATAAAACAAAATAAAAAGTTTAAAATAAAAAAAACAAGCATTTTTTTATTTATTTAATTAAAATTTAAATGTTCTTTTTCTTTTCTTTAAAAAAAATAAAAAATAAAAAAAAAAAAATTAAAAAATAATAAAACAATAAAAAACATTTTTGTAGAATTAAGATTAGATATTCCCTTTTTACCCCAAACCATCTCCTTAAATCGTTTAAAAAAAAAAAAAAAAAAAAAATAGAAAAAAAAGTATAAACAAAAATAAATTTTTATAAATATAATATTATAATATATATAAATATATATATATATAATTTATATATTATAATTATTTAATAATAAAAAAGAGGCTGTACTTAAATAACAAAAACAATAGTAATTATCGGTATTTTCGCAAAAACATAGAAAAGACAATAAAATTCCCCCCCCCGTCCCAAACATGAATGGAAATATAAATTCAAAAATTTTCTAGCAGGGGGTTTTTTGCCCCCACTTTTCCAAACTTTAATCCTTAAATTTCACCACTTTATTCTTCCCCCCCCCCCTTTGTTTCTACCCCTTTTCAGTTATGATTTTGTTATGAAAAACACCATATCGGGTGGCTCCCCGAACCTAGGTCACTCCAAAATAAAAAAGAATTTGACTTTGTGTGTTTGCCTACAAACCACAAAGCTTTAATATATTTTTACTTTCATTTTTGTTAGTTTATTCTTCTTTTTTTTTTATTTTTAAAAAGTTTGTCTGTCTAAATTTGGACCGACACCTTTAATTTTTAGTATAACTGATTTTTTATTTATTTTTTTTGCAGTAAAAGATGGAGGTTTAGTTTGTCTTTTAAAACGTTAATAAAAAAATTTAAGGAAAATTATAAAATATTAATTTATATTTTTATATATAATATAAAATATATTATAATTTATATTTTATAATAATATATATTAATTTTTATTATAAAATTAATATAGAAATTATATATATACAAACAAAAATACATATAACATATACATGATATACATTACTAACAAAATTTAAGTTTTGGATACATGACATAATATAATAATAAATAATATTATAATATATTTTAAAAAAATATATAAAAATTTTACATAAATACAATTACATATATAATTTAAATATACCAAAAATTTAAAATAGAATAAACATTTTATATACACATAAATATTAAAACAATACACAAAACACATAAACAAAAACAAACATAATACGCAAAACATAACAGATAAAACAAAAATTAATAAAATTTTAAATATTTAATTTTATAAAAAATATAAAAATAATTTATTAAATAATATTTTTAAATAAATAAAATATATTATAGATATTTATATTTATTATGAATATATAAAATATAATTATAAAATAATAATATAAAATATATAATAAATATAATAAATAATTTTTATTATAAATATATATTATTAAAATTTTATATAATAAAATTTTATATATAAAAAATATATATTATAATTAAAATAATATTATATAATAATTAAAATTTATGTATATATGTATTTGCGTATATATGATAGTATATATTGTATGTTGTTTATATGTGAATTTTTATATATCTATAGGTATTAAATATGTTTTCAAAGTAAGTATGCATAAATGATATATTTGAAATTTTATATTAGATATATATATATATATATATATATAATATATAATAATTAATTAATAAAATGTAATGTATGCATACGTTACATGTTTAATATGTATTGTATAGAAATTTTAGTAATGTTATATGTAATTGTTAGATATAAAAATATATATATATATATATAATATATAATAAATTATATATATATTATATAAATATAAATTATATATATATAATATATAATATATATATTATAAATAATATAATATATACTTGAAGAGTTTTTTAGACTTTTTGAAGATCTAAAAACCTCCATATTATTACTGTCAAAAGAATCAAGGGAAAAAAAACATTTATAAATAGTAATTGAAGGTGTCGGGTTTCCTAAATTTAGACGACAAAAAATTGTAATACAAAAAAACGTAAAAGAATTTTTACATAGATTTAAAATGCAAGTAAGAAAAATTTTAAAAATTAAGCTATTGGGTTTTGTGGCAAAACACACAAGAAGTCAAATTTCTTTTTTTTGGGAGTTAAAACTAGTGTTCGGGTGAGACCCTAGCCGATGAGTGGGGGGCGTTTCTAACTAATCAAAAACAATAAAGTAAAGAGGGGGAAAAAATCGAAGGGGGGGGGAAAGAAGGAAAAGTGGTGAAAAAGGAAGAAAAGTTTGGAAAAGTAGGGGGGCAAAAACCCCCTGCAAGTAAAATATATTGAATTTAATTTCATTCAGTTTGGATCGAGGGGGGGGGGAAGTTATTGACTTTTCTGTTTTGCGAAAGAGCCGTGAACGTATGTTTTTTGTTTTTTAAGTACACCCCTCTTTTTTATGTAATAAAAAAATAAAAATAAAAGATATTAAAAAATATAAAATATAATATTTAAAATAAATTATTTTTATTAATTTATTTTGTTTATAACTTTTTTCATTTTTTTTTTTTTTATTTTTAAACTAGATAATAAGGAGAGTGGATTTGGTAAAAAGGGAATATTAATTTAATTCTAACTAAAATGATTTTATTGGTTTTATTTTTTTTAAAGTTTTTTTTTTTTTTTTATTATTTTTTTTAAGAAAGAACAAGAACAAGTTTTTTAAATTAAAATGAATAGAAGAAATAG
Organism: Penaeus monodon; assembly: GCF_015228065.2. Taxonomy (NCBI): domain Eukaryota; kingdom Metazoa; phylum Arthropoda; class Malacostraca; order Decapoda; family Penaeidae; genus Penaeus; species Penaeus monodon. The sequence goes on from NW_023663421.1 coordinate 8,521, forward strand.
TTTAGTTTTTTATTTTAAACTTTTTATTTTTTTTCTTTATCTAATTTGATTTGTATTTAGATGTGAGAACAAGAAAAAAAAGGGCGGGGGGGACTCCGGGGCAAAATGAAAAATATGTTACATAAAACGGGAGTAATGGGTGAAAGGGAAATAATCAGATAGGGACAGGGGGGGAGGGTGAGATTGATGAGGGATGAGGTGATTTGAGGGTATTTGATAAAAGAATAAGGGGGTTTTTATATTAAAATCGGGGGAGTCAATTTTTGAAATTGGTCTGACTATTGAAATTGGGTGGGAACGAAAAGGGAGCAGTTAAAAGATAGACATGGGTAATTGTAAAAAAATGGTGTTAGCAATAAAAAACATAATTTAATAAATAGTATAAAGGAGAAAGAAAAAAAACAGCAGAGAGAAAATAAAGGAATTCAAAAAAAATGGTAGTTAAGTAAATATCATTAGTAAATAGAGACGAGACGGGAAAAAAAAAGAAAAAAAGAAATGAACTAGGGTACGAACAAGAATAACAGTATAAAAGGTATTTTTTTGGGGGGGGGGGGGGGTTTTTTTAATTTTTTTTTCTCCCCTTTTTCCGTAGAAAAATCCCACTGTCGTTTCTGAATCGCCAGCAGTTGCAGAGGCCCCCCAAATACAGGCAATCGAGTCAGAGCCCTAGAAGTTTGTAAGTGTTCAGTCCTTGGGAAAATCTTTTCCGTTATGTCGCGGCGCTGATCCCCGCCACTAGGGGGGCCGAGGCGGGAAAGGACAAAGCCGGGGAACAGGCCGAGTTTTATTTTAAAAGAGCCAAGGTGGCCAGCCCCTCTCCCCGTTTTGGCTAATCCGCCCCCGGGGCGGGGGTCACAGGTGAGCGGCGAGCGATGGTCGCTTATTTGCATTGATATCTAAGTGTATGCGGGTGGATTAGTAACCCTTTGGGGATTTGAGGGTGATTTTGGGTTTATTTGTTTTTTATTTTATTTTTTTCTTTTACCCTTAAATAACATAAAATAGAAATTTTTAAAAACAGGGTCATGGCACAGGCAGGGTGGGGGTTTGGTGTGTGTGTAATCGGTGTGGGTGTTTGTGTTCTGGATTGGTAGTGTTCTGGGACCGACGGGGGTTTGTGTGATGTTTGTGTGTTTTCGAAGATATTTTTTTGTTTCTTTTGTTCGCGTAGTCTGGCCCAGGTTTTTTTCCCTGTCGTGAATGCGGGTTTTTATTTTTTCCATGCGATGTTCTGGTAGTGTTTTGGAAATTTGGTCTGAAAGTTGCGCCGTGTACCCAGAGTAGTGCTTTTTTTGACCCTTGATCGGGGTTTTTGGGGTAGATATTGAACGTGGGTAGCAGTATATTTAAATGGGTCCAATTGTTTTGTAGAGTCTGAGTTTTTGTGGTGTGGGAGCATGAAAAAAGGTTTAGTTTGGTTGGGTTGTTTTTTTGGGGGCTATTTTTTTTTTAACGTGGGTGAACCGTGCTTGTGAAATGAAGTCCGAGAAGTTTCCGGTGGTTATGGAATGTTGGTGTTGTTGATCGTGATTGGTTGTGATTTTGCGTGCATGGGTATGAGTTTTAATTTGTTAGTTTTTCTGTATTTTCCATGGGGTTAAAAGTGTTTAGTTCGTATGCTCTTTCTGTTGTTTTGTTTTTAGAAGTGTTGTGATTGAAAGGGTGGTGATAACTGGTGATAGTCTGATAGGAAAAATAGTTCTGTAGGTGTGGGTTTTGGCAGATTTGGGTGTATAAGGTTAGGGGTTGGGGAAATAGCTTCCCGTGGGACTCCAGTTTTGAGGGGATGGGGGTGCCAGGTGGGTCCCAGGGATATTGTGGCATCCTGTCATCCCGGAAGCTGCCCCAGAAAACGTGGAAGTGTGAGGGAGGGGTTTTGTTGTTAGTTTTTATTTGGGGACCGTCAGCCATACCTTATCAAAGGCCCTTTTGACGTGTGTAGTATTGCGTTTGTTTGGTGCTGTTAGCGAGACCCAGAGCGATCTCCTCGTAAGCGAGGGCGATGGCGCTCTCGGTCCCCCCGTGTGGGCGAAAACCGTATTTCTAATGTTGTGGTTTGGTTTTTCAAGGGTGGGATGATCTCTCTCTAGCAGTTTTTGGGATTCTAAAAGGAGATGGGGCGGGGGTTCCCCACCTGTTTTGTAGATTTCCCCGGTTGGGTATTAAGGGATTGTGGGTTTGAATTATCAGGGAAATATCCTGTTGCCGTGTGCATTGAAAATATGGCGTAGCCTGTGATCATTTGGGTGGAAGATGTCGATGATTTTTTTGTTATTTTGCTTTCTTCCCGGTGTTTTGGGTTTTTGGTGCGTTTGGTTTTGTTTGTTATTTCTTTGGGGTGTGGGGGTGGAGAGGGGGCTGTCCCCTTGTGAGAGTTTGGTGATGAGTTTTTGGGGGATAGTTCCCTTTTTTGTTTATGTAGTTGTAACCTCGGTTCTGTAGTGGGGGGTGGGCGTTTCCCGGGGGGGAGATTTGGAAATTTGTTCCCGAATTCCCTGGGAAAAGGCCCCTCCTCCCCCGAGAACCTTCTGTTGTGTGGTTGATAGTATGTGATTTTTGTTTGTTCGACCCATGAGTTTTTGAAGGAACTCCAAAAATTTTTTGGGGGCTTTAGAGTTTGACATAGTCTTTGCGCGAGGTTTTCCCCGTGGTGTTTTTTTCTTTTCTTAATTTGTTGTATTGGTTGGGTTTCTTTTATGTTTGGGGTAATGGGTCCCAGCCGTGTTAGTGTAGTTGGGGAGGTCGTATTGTATTTTAAGCAATTTTAGGTGATGTGTTCTCTGTAATAAGGGATAGTCTTGTGTGTTGTTTTGGGGATGTTGGCCTGTCGGGCCGTCTGTATGTCTGTGTACCACTGTTCAAGGTGGGTGTTTATTGTGTAGTGGGTTGCCCCTCGAGATCAGTTACATGTGGGGTCTTCAAGTGATTGTCTGAAGCCCTCCCAGTTTGCATGTTTAAAGGTTTCTCGGGGTTGTGTTGGATCATGATAGGGTTTGTTGACAGTGTTAGATAACCCGGGAGGTGGTCGCTGGATGTGACGTCCCCTGTTGTGATATGGTGGTGTAGTTTGGCTCTGTGGTTTGCCAAGACTATGTCAAGGTGTGTTGCTGTGTTATGTGATATGTATGTTGGTGTGTGTGGACCGAGGTGTGTGAGTCTGCCTTGTTGTATGTGTGAGGCAAGGCCTCTGCCAACGGTGTTTGTGTGGTTGTAACCAAAGAGTGCGTGGTTTGCGTTAAAGTCTCCATGATGTATATTGGTTTGTTATGCCTCAGGAGCTGCAGGATGTCAGGTTCTGGTATGAAAGGTCTTCTGGTGGAATGTATAGTGTTGCTAGTATGATCGGTCCATGTGGTGTATTTATTTCGACGCCAGTAGGTCTGACTGAAAATTATTGATGATTTTGTGTGAGATGTCGTTCTGATCGCAATTGCTACCCCATCGTTCTTTCTTGTGATTTTTTGGAGGAGTAGATGTGTACATTAGATTTTGAGTGGGGTGGTGTTATTGAGCCCATGGCTGTTATGAGTATGATGTGTGGGTCGTGTCTTCTGTATGTGTTGACAGTTCTGTTTTCGTGTTGTCCAGTGGAGTACGTTGTGTTGTATGACGGTGAGGCGTGAGTGTAGTGTATGGTGTGCCATGTGTATTTGTGTTGTTATCCAAGGAAGTACCCGTTATTTAATTGGCTTATGTCTGGGCACTGTTCAATCATGTCGTTTGTGACGCGCATGTTGCCTTCCTGAGGTGTTTGTGTAACTTTTGACTGTGACCATGATGGTATGCTCTCTTTTCGTTACTGACCACTTTATTCTTTTATTTTTAATTTCTGAGCCAATTTCGTATCGATCAGAGTACTGGTACTTTGTGGGATTTCTGAAAAGAGCCCGGGTGCCGTAATGCTTGGATCTGTAGCAGTTCTGTCCATGAGGCGCTCCAGCCCCTCGTCATCAGTGAAGGTTCCAGAGGGTTCAGTAAGGTCTGGTGTGGGAGGTGGGGCATCAGGGGTGCTCAGAGGGATATCGCTGGGGATATCCCTGAGCTCCATAACAGTGGGGATTTTTATATTCTTGGGCCTTACTGATTGACGGGAGGAGGAGGCGAGGAGGGGGTGCCGAGGTTGGTTTAGGAGAGGGAACTGACTGGGGCTTCCGGTGTCTGGCTCTCAGCAAGCTGAGGTTCCAGTACTGGGGCAGGGGCTCGGTGGGCTGAGCTTGTGCAGGTAGGGGCTCCGCTGCCTGGGCCTGGTGTAGGCTGAGGCTTCGGTGCTTGGGGCTGTGTTTGTTCAGGCTGGGCCTGAAAAAGACTGGCTAGGGGGTTGAATTACCTTAAGGATGCCCCAAGAGTCAGATTCCCCGAGGTCTAGAGCTGAAGATTGTTAGCCCCAATGTGTTTTGCATGGTATCTGAACCCCTTTTCAGGGGCAATGATATTCTGCATATGTACATGAAGGAGGACTATGAGAATCTCCTGGAGAGGTCGTTAGGGAGGGCCAGGTGGATGGAGGGTTCGGGACTTTGTGTTTAATCTCCCTGGCGGACCTGGTTAAGAGTGGTTTCCAGGCATTGTTTGGGGGCCGCCAGTTTCCTGTGCGCCTTTTGGGCCACGGCCCTGTATGGGTTGTTTTTTCTTTCTCTTCTCCTTAACTTTCCCTGGGAGATTTTCATAGTCTCCTTTCTGGAGGGACAGCTGTTTGCAAAAGTTCGGTGGGCACCGCCGCAGTTTTGGCATTTTTGACGGAACCTCAGTCACTGAAGGAGTGGTGTTGGAACCGCACTCAGGCATCGGTTCTTTTTCTCTCTTTTTCAGTGGGTTTGAAGGCCCATAGCCAAAGGCAGTCATACATTTTTTGACAGGTGTGAACCTCTCAAATTCTATTTGCCATCGGGGGAACATATACCTTGAAGAGGTATAAACCCCTTCTCTTTAATGTTTTTGGCTGTAGCAGGTCTGAAAATGTTACTTTTATTATATAGTTAGGTTTCATGACATAGTGCGTTCTTTTGGACTCTGCGGCTTAAATATGCCAACCGCGATGTATACTCTCGGGTCAAAATCCGATGAGCTGCGCGGTGATTGGCGTGAGTCGGATCGCCAAACGTCTGACCTGACTTTACTGAGCGCGGAAGCTCGTGCACGTTGGTCACCACAGCACTCCCCTTCAGTGTACCCGGTCGCGAAACGAACCTTCGATATCCTGCATTGCAGCCTTCGCACGGTCGATGCTGACGGTGTCGTTCCTCGTGGTCGCCGGAGGGGTGATGGTTTTACTGTCCTGCTTGATGACCGGGAAAGGTCCCTCATAGGGTGGGCAGAGGGAGACTTGGTGGGTCGTCGTATAAAGACATGTGACCAGTCTTGGGGTCGGGGGAAGTAGATGCCTCGTTGCCGGATGGTCTCGTAGGACGAGAGCGGACGCGGGGCCATGCGGTCGCGAAGCGCTTCCGAATGCTCCCGGGTCCTGATCTCCGGAGCTGACTAGAAAGTCAGCAGGGAGAGCTATGGTGGTTCCGAGACCATTCTGCTGCGGTGCACCGAAGGATCTGTTTGAAAGAGGTCCGTATGGTAGGAGTGCCAAGGGTAACTTTGGGCCACCCAGTGTCGGGAGGGAGAAGAAGCCGTGAGGGCCTCCTTCAAGAGGCGGTGTAGGCGCTCCCCATGCCATTGACAATGGGATGGTATGATGTAGTCCGGGTGCGCTTCGAGCGAGAAGGATCATCAGCTGCCTCCCGAGCTCGGACTCGAATGAGGACCCCGTCGGTCGTGACCGTCGCTGGAGTCCCGTAGCGAGATATCCAGGTGCTGATGAAGGTTTGGCAATGGTGGTGGCAGTTTGGGGTCCTGGATAGGTGTGGCCTCAGGAACCCGGTAAACCGGTCAATCATCGTCAGGACTACCTGTAACCTGGTCTGCTGGTAGGGGAACCCACTACGTCGAGGTGTACATGCTCGAAACGGCCATCTGGTACAAGGAACACCTGCAGGGGGGATTTAGTGTGTCGGGAAAACCCTTTCTGCGTTGGCATTCGATGCAGGTGCGACACCACTGCCCGGGCGTCTCTATTGATGCCGGTCCAGGACAACTTTGCTGCAGATGAGGTCCTGTGTTGCGCAGATTCCCCTAGAGCGTTGGTAAGCCCGAAAAACTGCCGGCGGAGTAACGGAGGGATGTAAGGACGGGGGTCGGCCCAGGAGATGTCGAGAGGATGGTGTCCCGAGAGACTGAAGCTGCAAATGCTCTAGTTGAAGGGAGGTATCTCCGTCGGTGAGCCTGGGGAGGGAAGGGGGCTTTTTGCTGCTCCCTGCAAACCCGCTGGTTTGTCGATCGGGGTGCTGCTCGCACTTAAACCCTGGATACGAGATCTGGATAGGGCGTCTGCAGCCTGGTTGTTGGTGCTCGGATGTGGGTAGCAGGGTGT
>NW_023663422.1:0-14941 GCF_015228065.2 Penaeus monodon
AAAAAAAAAAAAAAAAAAAAAAAAAAATGGGGTTTGGGGGGAAAAAAAAGAAAAATACAAAAAGAAAGTATTATAAAATGATGACAAAGATCTTGAATAAAAGCGTATGAAAATTAAATTACCCGGGACTACAACCCCAAAAAACTGAAAAAATTCCTAACTTTTTTGACTACAGTTTCATAGGCGGGAAATTTCTTTTGTCGTAGGAAATTCTTTTTAAAAAACATAAATTGTCCATCTAGTTCCCATGAATTATACACCACGTGCTCAGTTAAACCAAAAATTGCATTACGTAAAGGGGTCTTACGTAATTTAGAAATACTTTGCAAAATTTTGCAAATCATTATTTAACATAATTTATACGCTGAAAGGTGCAACGTTCCACAAAACAGACGAACACATGAACGCACACACCAACACACACACACACACAAAACACATAGGCGTAAGGGGCATCTTTATTTTTTTTCTAATCTTGTTAAAGTGTTGTCTCTTTTGCGAACTTCCCCCTTCTTCTTTTCTCTCTCTCTCCTCCTCTCTCTTCTCTTCTCTTTCTCTCTTTCTCTTTTTTCTCTCTTCCCCCCTCTCTCTCTCTCGTTTTAACTCCTGAAAATTCAAAGTGTGTTTTAAAACATTTTTGTTTCTAATTTTTTTGTTTAGAACTGTTTTTTTTTTGCATTTTAGTTTGATGTATTTAATACTGAAAAATTTTTTTGTTCGTTTTAAAGATTTTTAATTAAAAAAAATTTTTGAAAAGATGGATTTAATCTTTTAGACCCCATCATCACCCCCTAATTTTTGAGTAAAAAATTCTTAAAAAAGAATTTAATTTCAAAATGCCAGTATTCGCCTGCAATACTTTTAGAGAAATAAAAAGCATAAGAGGGAAAATTTTTAAAGGAAGAAAAACCGGGGATTATTTTCAAGATTAAATGGGCACGAGTTCAAATCCTTAAATAAAAGTTACCCCTTCTCCTTTACAAAGACGGGGGCCGTAATGCCAGTATAGGGGCCCAGGAAGATGGGGGGGAGCAAGATGCTTTGAAAATCAGCTTTGCCATTTTATTATTTTTTTTTTGTTTTTAAGTAGTATTTTAAAAATTTTTATTCACGTTTTTTTTTTTACGCATCCGCATAGGAGAGCATAAAGTAGACACCCCACTCCATCAAAACTAATCACGCTAACCGCAGTTTTGCCCCTTTGAGCCTTGGTAACTTTTTTACCCCTAACACTTATTTTCATAATTCGTTCACCCCCTTTTCTACATGCCTCTTACTTCGAAAATAAAAACTTGCTTTTCCGGGACGAATTAACCGGGTGTGGCAGCAAAAAGGTTTTTCGTACCAATGATCGACTTTTATTATGATCTTATAGATCACTACAAAAAACCATATGGGAAAATCCCTTTTTTTCTTGTATTTCATAGAAAAACTAAGGCTTTTTTGTAGTGTTCTAGAACTTCTAACACTTTAACCCTTTGGTACAAGTTTACCCTTCACGCGCACATTTTTGGAACTTGATGAATACTTTTCCTTTGGTAAAAATTTGTCCCCCCTCCCCTTTACAATGTGATACGCTCACACCAATAAAGCGCGATTTTTTTTCTGTGTTTACACTCACACCAATCTCATCATAAAGGGGGCTAACCCCAAAAAGGGGCTAACCCGAAGGGTGAATCCCGGCCATGCGCCCCGATGGGCCGCATTCCCCTTGCCCCAACCACGTGGCCCTCGGGGGCGAGTCTCCGGGCAGGCCCGGCCCATCTCGCGACAGGTCTCGTCGGGCTGCCCAGCCTGACCCCTGGGTCGTTCCACGGGCCTCCTCCACCCAGGGTTTTATCTCGCAAGTGACAACCGAGGGGCAGGGTACCACGGGGAAACGAGATGGTGCCAAAAAGCCCAGTCTCCGGTGTAACCTCGGTTGGACCGTGGTCCTCCCAAACTGTAACCCTGACCCGGGCGAAGGGACTTTTTCAAAAGGCTTTAAGGGAGAGGCTCCAAAGAACTAGATAGCGCCCGGGTTTCGCTTCCATAGAGAAAAAAGGGCAGTATAAAGGCATTGAAGACACGTAGCTGGCCCTTCTGCTAGGTACCCGACACCCCAAAAATGCTCTTTTTGATCGATTTTCATGGCCCCCTGTTTTTCCCAAACCCCAAACCCATCTTTTGACTTCTTGGTCTGACAACCCAGAGATATGGACTACGCTACTAAGGTATGAAACTTCAACCCCTCCCCGCAAGCAGGGATCGACTGAAGGATTCCCTTAACAGGCCCCAGAGGTCCGAATCTTGGTCTTGGTCCAGGAACCTCTGGGCCAAAGGGGGCTTCGCCTCTTTGCTAAATACATTAGACGCCAACAGTGACTCCGGGGACTCAATGGGGATCAACATATGGGGCAAAGTAAAAGTTGAGCCCCTTGATATTGCCCAGTGTTGCTCCACCCGATTTTTTGGCTAGTAGCTCTGCCCATTATCCAGTCCATACAGGTGTTGAAAACAAAATTTAAATAGTCATAAAAAATTTTTATTTTTTCATCAATTATGAATTGCATTGTATGTTTTTTGATAAAAAAAAAATCGATTATAAAGGTGCATAAGAGGTTTCTGTCCCTTTTTTTTTGTAGATTCAATACATGTTCACCGTATGTTTAAAAATTTGAAGTCACACATGACAGTCACGGAACGACAGGAAAGAATTTCCATGTGTCTGGTCATAGACTGGTATTGTTTTCGGTGGGATAATATCCTAAAAAGCCTTCTGCCTCTTATATAACTGTACGGCTCAAAAATATAAAGAAAAAGCTGTGTACAAAATTTCAGTCAAAAAAAAAAGAAATATCCCCCTGATCACTAGAATTTATTCAGTTTCTGATTCGGACCAGATCTCACTGGGGGGGATTTGGATAAGATCAAAACTCATGCAGCCCCACTCTCATATGAAACAATAAAAGTAATAAAAAAAAAGTTGACTGAATTGAAAAATACATATAAGGAAGAGGGTTTTATAAAAAAATGCGGTTGCAGAGTAGCGGGTACTTTTCTATTTTATTTGGGCTTCCCAAGTTTTTTGCTTGAAAATAAAATCGTATTTTAAGTACTTTAATGGGTTTATTTGATTTTTTTACGTGAAATATGGAGCACCAGTGCAAAAAAAATGATTAAAAGTTAGGGTTTTTGGGAGCAACAAAAAGGCTTTTTTGATTTTAAAAATTTAAAATTTTTATAAAAAATGGTGTTTTTCCCTTTTATTGATTAATTTACCAATTTTTATTTTCTTATCTGCTCATCTATCTTTATTTTATTTTTTTGATTTTTACTTCAAAGAACTATAATTCCCAGAAAGTATTTTTTTCCCCTATTTGGAACACTACAGCATGATTTTTTTAGAAGTATTGGCGAATACTTTTTGATAACCTCTCGTTCGAACTTCCTAAAAGTTGCTATTGGGGCAAAAAGACTTTTTGGTTAAATAGGTTTCATCCCCGTATTGCAAAAAAAAATAAATAAAAAAAAAATTATATATTACATAATTATATATATTATATATATATATATATATATATATATATATATATTATATAAAGCCTCTTTTTCTGGTTTGTTTCGACAAAAGATTGTTGATAACTATACCATATCAAATAGCAGGGAAAATAGTATTGATTTTAAAAGCACTTTGGGGAGAGCTTAGATTGCGGAAAAGGCCCCCGGGGACGAAATAAAATTTGACAAAAACATAGAAGGGTCTGGTAGCATTTTGCGTGAAAGGAAAGCTGACCCTTGTCGACTATTTGGAACCCACTCTTTCACCGAAGGGTTTTTCAAATATCGAGAGCAAATTTAAAAAGGGGTTTTCAACTGCATTTCTGTCAAGGGGCTCTTTTCCAAAAAAACCCCAAGCGGGGAATTTAAAATCATATAAAGGGGAAACCAAAAGGCCCTTGGGCACGGGACCCGGGGATCGAACTTACAGTCATTGACTACCATGACCGACTGAGCTATAGCGTGAGCTAATGCTAACCGGCACAATGCCTAATAATTTTTTCCCAAAACTGATATCGCCACTCCCTGGCAGATTCTTGAGTGGGAAAGGGATTGCCAAGATTTGGGCTCCGACGTCTGGTAATTGTCGCCCCATGATGGCAGTAAGTGGAGTTTTAATCCACTCCCCTACTCTACTAGCCGTATAGGACAGGCAGACTCCGGCTAAGACAACTCCCGACTTTACAATTGGGCAAACAAGGGCCTGGGGCACCCCTTTTCCGATAGGTCATAACTCCCCCAAGTTTTTGAACAGGTCTGGGGGTGTAAAACCAGAGATGCCCTTATGAGGGGATGGACAACAATAATGCAATTTTATTTATTTTTCTTGGGCCCTTTCCCCCGGTTTTCTGCAAAATTTCGTTCGAGAAAAGCAAATGGCGCCGCACACCTTTTCAGCTTCAAGGAAAATTTGGGAGAAAATTTCCGTGGTAAACTTCAAAATATATTTATATATAATAAATAATATATATATATAATATAAAATATAATATAATAATTTTTATATATTTTGTAATTTTTAAAATTTTCATAGGTTTTTTTATATGAATATTCGATATATACATTAAAATTATTAATACACACACGCATTGTTTATATATATAAATATATATATATATATTATTTTATATATTATAATTTTATATTATATAAAATATATAAATAATAAAAAAAAATAAATAATTTATATATATATATATATAATATTTATAATATATATATATTATATATATATAATTTTATATATATATATGACGCTCAGTAAAAAAATTTCCCCAAATTTCCCAACCTAAAAGTACATTTTTATCAAGATTAAGAACGGATTAAAAAAACAGAAATTCACTTGGTGTCTTTTAAGAATTCCTTGATATTTATTCATATTATCTGGAACCTTAGCCGACACACTGCATTCAAAAATCCATAAGGTAAGCGCTTTAAAAAAAAAAAAATAAATATATATATATTATATTTTATTTTATATGTATAAATAGATACAATATACTATATATGTAATATATATATTATACATTTACACATTTATAATATATATATATACACACAATTATATATATAAATATATATAAATATAATATTATATATTATATATATTATATATATTAATTATATAGTCCTCTTTACTATTTAAAACCTAACCAAATTCTTGAAAAAAAAAAACCAGAAAAAGTCGGAGGATCAGCATAAAAAATTCTACAGCAGGGGAAAAAAAAAGATATCTTGTTCATTGGCCCCTTGGATAACCCTGGTTCCGTTTAGCATGAAAGTTTTCGGGGGTGAAAATAAACACAGACTAAAAATAAAATGGCACTCTAAAAATCGTTGTGCTTTGCCTCCAAAGGTACGGTACTTAAAGGGTTTTCCCTTTAAAACTTTTTGGGCAAAAAAAGTCCACCCTGGCCTTTTCATCGGATCGTCGTGGCCAGCAGAAGGTTTTTTTTTTATTCCGGATGGCGCCCTGAAGTTTTCGGATCCTTCGTGCTGCTCGTCTAAAATGGGGTTTTGGGGAAAACGTCGGGTCCATGGAGTCATGCTCGCATTTTCCCTTAAAGACGTGGGGAATCTGGTTTTTAACCTGTAAAATGGTCTTCATGAAAGTAACGTGCAAACCAAAAAATTTAAAGAGAAAAAACTAAATCTGGCCTTTAAAGCAGGTGCAAATACAAATGGTAATTGATGTTTTAATTAAACAAAAAAAAGTTTTTTTTAATACCCGTCGGGGTATATAATTATAATGCAATTTTTTAAACCCAAATTTCTTACAGTCTCTCCATCGTAGAGCCGTTTCGGGGGGGGGGGGCCCTAAGCAGGGTAAGGGATTCTTTTTTATGTTCACCCGACTGTAAAAGAACCCTAATGTTATTTTACAACCCGCTACGGGGACAAATTTTTTTTTATTTAAAAAGTTATGGTATCAAAATACAAAGTATAAATTCTATCTCACCCCAAATTTTTCCCCTAATGTGGGCCTTTTTAGATCTTTCTTAGTCTCATTAAATGTAAAAAGGATATCATTTTGATAGGGACACTCGCTTTTTGGAAAAGTCCACATAAAATGCCATGGCTCCTCTCCTCCCATGCGTTCTAGTAAAATTGCCCAAACCCGGGCTAGCTGGGGTCCTGGGGAAAGTAGGCCCCCCCGGAAAATAGACACTATCATAAAAAGGATGCAAAGGCAGATCCCTTTACAATCCAATACCATAAGTCGGCGTATGTTTTTTTTCACGGGAAACTTCTAGTTTCATTTTTTTTTTATTTAAAATAACTAAAAATGTATCAATCCCTACAATAACCTTCTTTCCCGGGATTTTTTTTTTCCTTTTATTCTATGTCGGGACTTACTCAAAAAATCTAATGAAAAGAACCGTTCTTTTTAAATTTAAATTTTGAAAAAAAAAAAAAGGGAGCGTCAAAATCATTCTTGAATGACTCTTGATAGACCGGTCACTTCTCAATGTAGCACACCTCTTTGGGAAAAACCCATGGAGAAAAATTTCTTTTAGAAAGGGTTTTTTTAATAACACAAAGAAATAGCAAAGAGAAACTTAGATCAAAATAAACTATTTAAAAATTCCTCAAAAAAGTGGGGCGACATTTTTATTTTTTTTTTAAAAAAAAAAAAAAAATTTGATCGAACCATGAAAATTTTTTTTTCCCTCTTACCCTGTATCTCCCCTTGGTGCCGTCGCAAAAATTGGCTTCCCAAGAGAAGCACGCCTTAGAAAAAAAAAAAAAAATCAAAAAGGAAAAAAAATTTCCTACCTTTCTTTTTACTTAGCCCTTTTAAACCCAATTGTAAACGGCATTCTTTTTTATTGTATAAACTGAAACCCGTTGCTATGCCGTTACAAACAACTTTCCCAGTCGAAACTCGGAATATAAAAAAAATTTCCCCGTTTAAGAAACAAAATTTCCTTAAATTTTTCTACATGCAACATTAACGAAAATGTCGGTCTACTATTTCCTTATTATTAGAAAAAAGCAAAACCTTTCATGTCTACAAATTCTAAATAAATAATACTTTCGTAAAATAAAACCTTTCTAATCGCTTGTTAGTAATGCAATAAAAGAATTCAAAGGTGAAGTCAAGGACATGGTCAGAAAGATGACATGTCAATAAAAGTCTTAAAGTCTATTGTGACATGTCCAAGTATCATTGTTTTTTTCTTATAATTGTATTTGGGGAAGGGGGGATCAAACACGAGGGGTAGCCCTGAGTCCCTGTTAATTCCGCAGACTTTAAACCATTAGATACATTTGGACAACTACAGTATTAACGACAGCTTCCCATGTACTCATAAAAAAAACTACAATAATTTTTTCACAATACCTGCAGGCAACGGTTTTGATATCGATTAATTCTTTCACCCATCATGTAAAATTATGCCGCAAACCCCCCTACCCTATATATATTTTAATATATTATATATATTATATATTATATTATATATATATATATATATATATATATATATTATTAATATCTATATAATAATTATATTATAAATATATATATATATAAATATAATATATATTTATATAATTATAATATAAAATTATATATAAAAAATATTTTATATATATATATTATAAAATATATATATAATATATATATATATATAATTTTATATATAGGAGGGTGGGTTTCGGGCAAAATTCCTAATACGATAGGGTGAGAAAAATTTAAAATCGAATAAAAAAACCGTTGCCATGCTAAGGTATGTGAAAAAATTATTGTAGTCTTTTTTTTATGAGAAAGGGGAAGTTCGTTAATTACTGTAGTTGTCCAAAATGTATCTAATGGTTTAAAGTCTGGGGAATTTAAACCCGCGCCTGGGCTATCCTCGTTTTGTATCTCCCCTTCCCAAAAAAAGTTATAAGAAAGAAATATATACTTGAACATGTAAAAATAGATTTTAAAGACTTATTATTTGACTGCCCCATCGTTCTTGCCATTCCTTGCTTCACCTGTGTGAATTCTTTATGTGCATTACTAAAAGCGATTAGAAAGTGTTTTTTTTCGTATAGTTTTATTTTTTTTGATTTTTTAAAAACATAAACAGGATTTGCTATTTTTTAATAATAAAAATAGGGTAGACCAGACATTTTCGTTAATAGTATCAGTAGAAAAAATTTAAAAGGAAATTTGTTTTCTTAAACAGGTAATTTTTATTTTCCGAGTTTCAACTGGGAAGCTAGTTTGTTAGGCATAGAAAAGGGTTTTTTCAGTCTTATACATTTTAAAAAAGAATGCCGTTTAAATTATTTTTATAACGCTAAAAATAAAGTAAGGATAGGAATATTATTTTCCTTTTGATTTTTTTTTTCTTTTTTCCTACGGGCTGTGCTTCTATTTTGGGGAACCAATTTTCATTGCGACGGCACCAATGGAGATACAACGGAAAAACTAAAAAAAAACTTTAGGGTTCGATCATTACTATTTTTTTTTAATTTTATTATAATTATTAGTCGCGCACTATTTGAGGAATTATTAAAAATTTTATTTTGATCTAAGTTTTCTTTTTTGCATATTTTTTTGTTTTTTACAATCCTTCAAAAGCAATTTTCTCTATGGGTTTTCCCCAAAGAGGTGTCTACATTGGAAGTGCCCCGGGTGTATAAAGGGTCATATGAAGAGTTTGCGCTGCCTTTTATACATGCATAGGGTAGTATAAAAAGTTCTTTTCATTTTTTTTTGATGTAATGTACCGATCATAGAATTAAAATGAAAAAAAAATCCCTGGAAAAAATTTTATTGTGGGATTGATAATTTGGTTATGTTAATGAAAAAAATATGATAACTATGAATTTCCCTGATGAGAAAAAATACGACAGATTTTACGGTATTGGTTGAAAAGGGTTGCCGTCGCCCATTTTATGATAGTGATCTTTTTTCCGGGGGCCTATTTTGCCCCGGGGACCCGTGCTAGCCCTGGTATGGCCAATTTTTATGCTAGAATCCCCCATCGGGGAGAAAGGGGCCATGCTCCTTATCTTACTATCTCAAAAGCGGGGTGCCCCCCTACAAAGATGATTCCATTTTACATTTAAGAGACTAATGAAGATCTAAAAAGGCCACTATTAGGGGAAAATTGGGTTTTGATGATATAATTTATACTTTGTATTTGATAGGCATACATTTTTAAATAAAAATTTCGTACCCGTAGCGGAGGTAAAAAACATTATGGTTTTTTTACAATCAGTGGTGAACATAAAAAAAAAACCCTTCCCCTGCTTTGGCGCTCGAAACGGCTTCACGATGGAGATACTTTAAAAATTTTGGGTTTACAAATTGCATTAAATTCATATTCCGATGGGTTAAAAAAAACTTTTTTTGTTTTAATTGAAACAAAATTCCATTTGTATTGCACCTGCTTTTAAAGGCCAATTTGTTTAATCTCTTTAAATTTTTGGTTTTTGCACGTTATTTTCATGAAGCCCTTTTGGTTTTTACAAACCAGTTTCCCCCACTCTTTAAAGGGAAAGCGAGCATGCTCCCAGGGAGCGACTGTTCCCCAAACCCCATTTTGACGGCGCAGAAGCATCCGTAAACCAGGGCCCACCCAGAATAAAAAAAACCTTTTTCAGGCCACGACGATCACGATGAAAGGCATGGTGGATTTCACTTTGCCCCAAAGTTTTTGAAGAACCTTTAAGTACCGTCCTTTGGAGGGCAAAGCTCAACGATTTTTGAGGCCATTTTATTTGTAGTCGTGCTTTTTTTCACCCCCGTAAAGCAGTTCATGCAAAAGGGAAAACCGGGTTTCACAAGGGGGCCCAACTAAAACAAGAATTCATATTTCTCCTGCTGTAAAAATTTTTTTAGCTGCCTCGACTTTTTTATGTTTTTTTTCAAAAATTTTTGTGCTTAGGTATTAAATGTAAAAGGACATATATATATAATATAATATTATATATATATAATATATATATAAAATATAATAATAATTTTAAAAAATTTAATTTGTTTTTTAAATAAAATATTATAAATGTGTAACTTATAATTATAATTACTTTATATGATATTTATCTTTTTATACATTTATATATATAATTATAAATTTTTTTATATAAAATTTTTTTTAAACACATTACCTTATGAGATTATTGAATGCAGTGTGGGCAAAGGTTCACAGAAATATGTAATAAATATCAATGGACTTCTTTAAAGACACTCAAGTGAATTCTGTTTGTTTTAACCCGTTTTAATCGGATAAAAAGTACTTTTCAGTATGTGGAATTGGCTGAATTTTTTACGAGCATCATATATATATATATATATATATATTTATAATATTTTTATATATATATATATTATATATATAATATAATATATTTATTTATTTTTTTTACTTTTTTTATATATATATATATTAATATATATATAATATTATATATATACTATATATAAATATTTATATATAAACATTGCTGTGGTATTATTAATATATAGTATATATACAGAAATTACATATTAAACCATATGCAATTTATCATCAATTACAAAAATATATAATATATTTTAAATAAATTTTATATATAATATATATATTAATATATATATATTATATTTTAAGTTTACACCGGTTTTTTTCTAAAAATTTTGCCTGTATAGCTAAAAAGGTGTCGGCGCCATTTGCATTTCTCGAAAAACCTTGCGTAAAAAAAAAAACCGGGGGGGAATGGCCCCCAAAGTAAAAATAAATAAAATTGCATATTTTTGTCCATGCCCATAACGGCAGTCATCATGTGATTACACCCCTCCGACCTGTTCTAAACTTCGGGAGTCAGACCTACGGAAAATGCGACCCAGGCCCGGGGTTGCCCAAGTGGGGAAAGGGTTTGGGGGTTGTCATTACCAGTCTGCCTGTCCCCAGATGGCTCAGCTAGATAGAGGAGTGGATTTTTAAAAATCCCCTTACTGCATCAAAGGGGGGGACTAATTACCAGACTGTGAGCCCAAAACTGGCAGATACCTCCCCTCATAGGAATCTGCCATGGAGTGGCGATATATTTTGGAGAAAAAAATTTTAGGCATTGGCCTGGTTAGCATTATCTAGCTATAGCTCAGTCGGGCAGGGGGTCAATGACATGAAGTTTGATCCCCGAGGTCCAGTGCCCAAGGGGCCCTTTTGGATTTTTCCCTTTAGAGTGATTAAAGTTCCCACTTGGGTTTTTCGGAAAAGAGCCCCCGACAGAAAGCGTTAAACCATTTTGAATTGTCTCTCGTACTGATTGAAACCATTCTGGATGAAGACGTGGTTCCCCGTAGTCGACGAGGTCGCTTTCCTTTTTACGCAAAAAGCTACCCAACCCCTTTTATGTTTTGTCAAATTCCCATTTCAGTCCCAGGGTCCGTTTTTCGACAAACATAACTCTCCCCAAAGTGCTTAAAATTGCAAAACTATTTCCATGCTATTTTTATGGTATAGTTATCAACAATTTATCTGAAATCAAACCAGAAAGTAAGGTCTTTATAATAAATATTAATATAATAAAATTTATATATTAAATATATATATATATAATATATAATAATTTTTTTTTTTTATTTTTTTTTTGCATATACGGGGGATAAAACCATTGAATCCAAATTACTTTTTTTTCCCAAGTAGCAACTTTGAGGAAGTTCTGTAACGAAGGTTACAAAAAATAATCGCCAATATCTTCTAAAAAAATCAGCTAGTAGTGATTCTCAATAGGGGAAAATTAAAAACTTTTTTGGGGAAATTTTAGTTCTTTTAAGTAAAACCAAAAAAATTGAATAAAAAGATGATGAGCAGTAAGAAAAAAAATAAATTGGTAAATTAATCAAAAAAAAAAGAAAACACCAATTTTTATCAAATTTTAAATTTTTAAAATCAAATGCCTTTTTTGTTGCTCCCAAAAGCCCTAATTTTAAAACATTTTTTCTTGCTCATGGGAGCCCATGTTTTTCCCTAAAAAAATCAAATAAACCCATTAAAAATAATTAATACTGATTTTTATTTCAAGAAAAATTGTGGAAGACCAAATAAAAAAAGAAAATACCTGAATACTCTCAAACCCGCTTTTTTTTTACACACCCCTTTCATTCTAGTATTTTACACATTCAGTCAACTTTTTTTTTATTACTTTTATTGTCCTTTTATGAAAAAGTGGAAGCTGCATGATTTTTTCATCTTTCCAAACCACCACCAGTGGACTTTGGGCCGAATCAGAAAATGAATAAAATTTTAGTGATCACGGGATAAACTTTTTTTATTGACTGAATTATTACACAGTTTTTCTTTGATATTTTTGAGCCGTAAAGTTTTTATCTAGAGGTACGAAGGCTTTTGAGGGTATTTACCACCCAAGTCAATACCACGTCTTGATCAGACACATTGGGAAAATTTTTACCATGTCTTCCCGTGACTGCATGATTGTGACTTCAAAATTTTAATCATCCGAGTGAACATGTATTTGTATACTACAAAAAAAAAGGGACGAAACCTCTTATCCCCTTTATCGATTTTTTTTCATCAAGAAACATAAAAGCAATTTTATAAATTTATGAAATATAAATTTCCTTTTGACCCATTGAAAAATGTTTTCAAAACCTGATGGATGGGGTAATGGCAGAGCACTAGCCAAAGTCGGTGGGGGGAGCAACACGGGCAAATCAAGGGCTCAGACCCCGACTTGCCGATGATGTTTTCTATCCTACTGGGCCCCCGGAGTCCCTGTTGGGGGCTTTTTAATGTATTTTGCTGAGGCGAAGCCCTTAGGCCTAGAGGTCTCCTGGGCCAAAACCAAATTTTAGGCCTTTGGGGGCCTGTTAAGGGAATCCATTCGGTCGTCCTGCTTGCGGGGGAGGAGTTTTTAAGTTACTACCTTTGTAGCGTATCCATATCTCGGGTTGTCAGACCAAGAATCAATAGGGATTGGTCTGGCAAAAAAAGGAGCCTGAACTCGATCAAAAAGAGCATTTGGGGATGTCGGGGCCTATGAAAGGACCCAAACTACGTGTCTTTAATGCCTGATACTGCCATTTTTTCTCTATGGGAACGAACCTGGTCGCTTCTGTGTCTTGGAGCCCGTCTTAAAGCCTTTTTAACAAGTCCCTTCGCCGGATCAGGGTTCAGTTGGAGGGCCCCGTGTCCAACCGACGGTTACACCGTAGACTGAGGCTATATGGTCCCTATTCGTTCCCCGTGGAACCCGCCCCTCAGGTTTCCCTTTGCAGATAACCCCGGGTGGAGGAGGGGCCCGTGGAAGACCCCGGAGGTCATGGCTTGGGCCCCGACGGGCCTGTCGCGGATGGGCCCAGGGCCTGCCTGGGGCTCGCCCAGGGACCATCGGGTTGGGAAACGAAGGGTGAAAGGGCCATCGGGGGGCCCTGGCCGCATTCACCCTTCGGGTTTGCCCTTGGTGTTACCCCTTTATGATGATGATGTGGTTGATGTTAATACATCAGAAAAAAATCCGCTTTAATTGGCTGATCAACGTATCACATTGATCAAGGTAAGGGAACAATATGATACCAACGGAAAAAAATTTTCATCAAGTTCCAATAATGGCGCGTGAAGGGTAAACTTGTACCAAAGTGTACAAAGTGTTAAAAATTTCTAGAACACTACAAAAAAACCTTGTTTCTTCATGAAATAAAGAAAAAAAGCATTTCCCTATGGTTCTTTTGTAGTGTCATAAATTTATGAATAAAGTGATCTTGGTACGAAACCTTTTGCTGCCCCCACCTGGTTAATTGTCCCGGAACGCAAGTTAATATTTTCTTTAAGTAGAGGCATGTAAAGGGTTTGGAAAAGAAATTATAGAAAAATAAGTGTTTTGTGACAGAAGTTACCCGGCTCAAGGGTCAAAATGCGGTTAGCGTGATTATGTTCAAAATGGAGTGTGTGTCTACTTTTGCTCTCCTATGCGGATGCGTAAAAAAAAAACGTGAAAAAAAATTTTATATATACTTAAAAAAAAACAAAAAATACATAAAAAAGGGAAAGCTGATTTTCAAAGCATCTTTCTCCTCCCCATCTTCCCGGGCCCCTATACTGGCATTTACGGTTCGTCTTTGTAAGGAGAAGGGGTAACTCTTCTATTTTAATTTGAACTCTGCCCATTTAAGTCTTGAAAATAAACCCAGGTTTACGTTTTCCCTTTAAAAAATCCTCTTTGCTTTATATTTTCTTACACAAGTATTGTCAGGCAAAGACTGGGATTTCGAATTAATTTTTTAATGAAATTTTGACTCAAAAAATTAGGGGGTGCATGTGGGGTCAAAAGCATTAAAACCATCTTTTCAAAATTTTATTTTAATTAAAGATCGTTTAAAAAGAACAAAAACTTTTACGTATTAAAATACACTCAACACTAAAATCAAAAAAAAAAACAGTTCTAAAAACAAAAAAATTCGAAAACAAATTTAAAATCACACTTTGAATTTACAGAGAGCTTAAAAAAGGGGAAGAGAAAAGAGAGAAGAGAAAGAGAAAAAAGAAAGAGAGAGAGAGGGAGAGAGAGAGAGAGAGAAGAGAGAGAGAGGAGAGTTCGCAAAAGAGAGCACATCACTTTAACAAGATTAGAAAAAAAAGTTAAGATCCCCCTTACCCCTATGTGTTGTGTGTTGTTGTGTGTGTTGTGGGCGTTCATGGTATCTGTCTGTTCGTGGGAACGTTAGCACCGTTAGACGTATAACTTATGTAAAATAATGATTTTAAACTATGCAATGTATTTTCTAAATTAGTAAAACTTTACGTAATGCTTTTAGGTTGAATGATGCCGTGGTGTGATAATTCAGGGAACTAGACTGACAGACTATTTATGTTTTTAAAAATTTTAAAAGAAAAATTTCCCACGATCCAAAAGAAATTTTCCAAAACCGGGCTTTTTTGAAACCTTTTATTTAAAAGTA
>NW_023663423.1:0-14939 GCF_015228065.2 Penaeus monodon
TAAAAAAAATAAAATAAATGAAATAAAAAATAATAATAATAAACAATACTAAATATACTACTAGACTTCTACAAAAAAAGATTACAATGAAAAATATGAAAAAATAAATTTTAAAAAATAAAAAATAAAATAATAATAATAATAAAAGGAAGAAAAAAATAATAATAATAATAATAAAAAAATAATAAAAAAATAAAGAAAAAAAAATTTAAAAATAATAAAATGATAATGATAATAATAATAGTAATAAGAACAATAATAGCAATAATGACCATACTACTACTAATATTAATAAAAAAATAATAACAATAGTGGCTATAATGATAATAATAATGATGATAAAAAAATATTAACAATAATTTTAATAATAATAATTAATATTAATAAAAATAATAAAAATAAAAACAACAACAAAAACAACAATAATAACAATGAAATAATAATATTTGTAATAATAAAAATAATGACAACAATAATAAAATTTAATAAAATAATAATAATAATAAAATAATAATAATAATAAATAATAATGTAACAATCTTATATTTGATAAAAATAATAATGATAAATATTAACAAAAAATAAAAACAAAAATTGAAATACTATACACTTTCTACTACTAAATAATAAAAATAATAATAATAAAAAAAAAATAATAATAAAATTAATAAAACAATAATTATAAAAAAAATAATAACAATAATAATAATAATAAAAGATAACAAAAGAATAATGACTATGTAATAACAATAATAATAATAATAATAATAATAATAAATAATACTGATAAAATTAAAAATAATTTAAAAAGTAATAAAAAATAATAGTAAAAATAATAATTTAAAATAAAAATAAAATAACCCCAAAAATATAAAAATACTATAAATGAAATAATAAAACAATAAAAGTAAAAATAATAAAAATAATAATAATAACAATAATAAAATAATAAAGATAATAATAAAAATAATAATAATTTAATAATAATAATAAAAATAATATTTTTTATTATTATTATATTTTAATTTTTATTACATTATTATTTTATCATTTTTCTTATTTTTAATTTTTTTATTATTATTATTAATAAATATGATAAAATAAAAATAAGATATTTAATAATTTAAAAAATAAAATTAAATTTTTATTTTTAGATTTTATTTTTTTATGTTATTATTATTATTTTTATTATTTTTACATCATTATCTATAAACGAGACAACAAAAACAGAACAACAAAACAAAATAATAATATATAATAATAAAAAATAATTAATAAAATAAAAAATAATGATAATAATAATAATGATAATAATAAAAATGAAAATAAAATTAAAAAATAATAATAATAGTAATATAACAATAGAAATATGACTATGTAATAATGATAAATTGTAACAATGATAAAAATAATAATAATTAAAATAATAATAATAAAAAATAATAAAAATAAAATAATTAAAATTTTTATAATAGTAATAAAAATAATGATAATAAAAATAATAATAATAATAATAATAATAATAATAATAATAATAGTAAAAAAATAATAATAATGAAACAATAATAATAAAATAATTTTAAAAATAATAATAATAATATTAATATTATTATTTTTATTATTATTATTATCATTATTATTTTTTATCATTATTACTGTTGTTATTATTATCATTATTATTGTTATTATTTATTTTATTATTTTATTTTATTATATAATAATAAAATAATAAAATAAAATAATGATTAATTTGATAATAATAAAAAAATGAATAATAAAAAAATTATTTTTTTTATATTATTATTAATATTTTTTATTTTAATATTTTATTATTATCCATTATATATAAACAAGGAACAACAACAAAAAAAACAACAAAAAAAATAATAATAATAATGATAAAAATAATAATAATAATAATAATAATGATAATAATTAACAAAAATAATAATAATAATAAAAATAAAATAAAATAATAAAAAAAAAAAAAAATAAAATAAAATAAAAAAAAGAAGCCCAAAAAACCAAAAATAATGATAAGTATAATAATTTATATGTAATAACTAGGAAAATGAAAAAAAAAATAAAATTAAATGAAAGTAATAAAAATATTTCCAATTTAATAACAAAAATAACAAAACCCATACCCAACAAAAACCCCCCTGAAAATGATGATGATAACTTTTTTAAAAAATTATTAAGTAAAAATTTAGTAAATCAATAAATAAATGATTATCGTAAAAAAAAAGAAAGTCGTAAATACGCTGCGACATGTCTGCCTTTCCTCACTCAGTCCAGCCCTAGAAATTCGGGCGAATAAATGACATTCCAGTAATTTTTTGAAAAAAATCACCCCGCCCCTTCAGGGGGGAATTTTAAAGAGTTTCTTTTTGCACTATGCCCTTACTCGGGAAATTTCATTTTCCCAAAGGGCTTAGAGGAAGTTTTAATTAAAACAATTATAATATATATATAAAAATTTTATATATTATATAATATAATATATATATAATATATTATAATTATATATATATATATATGAATTATGAACATATATTAATATATAATTATATAATATATATATATATATATAATATTATATATATTTGTGTGTTGTTGTGTGCGTTGGGGTTGGTGTGTGGTGTTTGTTGGTGTGTGTGTGTGTGGTGTGTGTGTTTTGTGGGGTGGGTGTGCGTGCGGTGTGTGTGTGTGTGTGTGTGTGGTGGGTTGTGAGTGTGTGGTGTGTGGTGTTGTGTGTGTGTGTGTGTGTGTGTGTGCGTGCGTGTGGGGGTGTGTGTGTGTGTGAGTTGTGTTTTGTGGTGTGTGTGCATACATACATACATACATACATCCCAAACTACTATTAATATATATATATATTATATATATAATATATATAAAATATATATATTATTAAATTATATTATAATTATATATGTTATGTGATTATAATTATATAATATAAAATTTATATAATAGATATAGATATAATTATATATATTAAATTATATTTTTAAAATGAAACACACACACACACACTAACCCACAAAAACAACAAACACACACACACACACACACACCACACACACACACCACACACACACACACCACACAACACTATATATATATATATATATATTTTAAATTATATATTAAATATATTTATGTGGGGTGGGTGTGGTGTGTGTGTGTGTGTGTGTGTGATTTTGGTTTTGTGTGTGTGATTTTGGTTGTGTGTGTGTGTGTGTGTGTCTGTGTGGTCTGTGTGTATATTATGAAAACACCGCAGACGGAATTTGGTATATAGCTGACCCCTGACACCTCCTGAACTTGCAATTTGTACAAGTGACAATGTAGCTTTCTTTTTCTGCCTGTGGTTTATGATTGGGGACTTCGGGAGTAAAGGGAAAAACGAAATGAAATAAGAGATGTAAATAATAAGGAGAGTTTTTGATAAGCAATGAAGAAAGTTTTTTTACTTACAAAAAAATTTGCTTCTGGTAGTGTGAAAAAGGGGACAAGGTTTTTCAAATGATTAAAATTTTTGTCATCTGTTGTATTAAGAATATCTTCTTAAAACCTATTCTTTTGTTACTGTACAGGGTTCTGCTGGGGGTACCTGATATTTTTGTTTTAAAACCTCAACTTATACTTTCCCAAAAATCAGCCAAAAAAGGTATGGCTGATCCTCCTCTTGCCCCCTCTGTACCTCCTACCCTCCTGAGGCCCCTCAACAAGTTAGCTGTTTCAGGTAAATTCAGGCTGTATGATTTTCTTCCTTGTGTTTTAAATTTGGTTTTGTGTGTTTGTAATTGATTTCCGTTTTTTGTTTTTTTTTAGTAAAGGCTTAAAAGGGAAAATTGACACTATCTGAATAACAGGATGGGTTTTAGGATAGTATCATCCCCCATCAATTACCATTCACGAAAAAAATTTTAAAAAGGGGTTTTCATAGTTAATGGGTTTTATTATTTTTTCATTTCAAATAAAACAGGGATAAGGGGATGTAATATGATGCTTATGCTGTTTGATAAATAATTGTTTTAAAAGCACACAACCTCTCTTTTCACCCTCATTTCGTTGCCATTTTCCTCACATCCTCATCTATATAAAATTTTTTACCAAAAATCCCTAAAAACTGGAGATTTTTGTTATGTATATGAGATGTTCCATTCTGCTGTATGAAAAAAGCTCAATCATATGCAAGCAACTGACTTGTATGGAAATATAAAAACACACTGTAGTTAGTGGAAAAACTTTATAATATCGGTGTTTACTTTGCCCAGTCATTTTTGAGCTATTTTTTAAAAATGTATAATATTCTGATAAATTCAGTAAAAAACCCTCATGACTTTTTTTTTATAAAAATAATTGAACATATATGTCAAACAATCTCAGGTACTTGTTTAAATAGAAATTTTGTTAGGAAACAAACTTGTTTGTCTTTTTTTACCATTAACCCCCCTCACAAAAATGACATCTGTCCAAACAGACTAAAACCCTCACTCATACCAGATGATGTCCTACATGTCTGTGTTGTCAAAACCATTTTTGTTGTTCGTAAAAATTTAAACTAGGAAAAAATACATTAAATATTCCAGTTTTCCTTTTTAAAAAAATAATTGTTATATATGCTGTGTATTAAAGATTAACAATTTATTTTTCATAAGTTTTTATCCATATCAAATTTTGTTAAAACCTAATGCCATATTCAATACTGCTGAAATTAATTGTCTAGTATTTCCTTTTTTTTTCCATTTTTTCATATCTTGAATCAGAATAAGTTAATGTAAAATTAGTTTTACGATGAATGCAAATTTTTTGGGGGCTGCTTTATCCAAATATCCAACTAAACAATGCTTTCTAGAATATTATTCCGAGATCAGTAACTTTTGCAGGAAATTATAATTTTTTTTGGATGCTCTCCCAAAAAAAAGTATAAGCAATAAATCAAATTGAGACTTATAAACTGTTATAAATATGGGAAATAAAAATGTATAATTTTTTTTTTTTGGGGACGATTGCTTTTTCATATATCATTTTCTCCTTGTGTAAGAGCTTGGGCTTATTTAGGAAAATTAAACTATTTGTTTTTTGTCAACACTTTGGTTGAAATACACTCAGGGGGACGGACCTTCCTGGGGCAGTGACCGTTGGGGGAGTGGCAGTAAGGGCATACATGGCTTCCATGATCTCCCTCTCTGGCAGTGTATGGGGTTAAATTACAATATAAAAAATGGGGCCCTTTGAGTATCTTACTACATGTATTTTTTTTTTCTTCTTTTTCTTTTTTTTTTTTTTTTTTTCTGTATGGGGGTTTTCAAGTGTAAGAGATCGGAAGGTATGATGTGCTAAGGCAATTACAGTGTCCCCAACCTGTAATGGGTTAGTAGTTTTGGGTGTCCTGCATGAAGGGCCTAGGGTTTTTATGTGTGTAAACACTTCATACATAAGAGGTAATAATAAGGTAAAAATGATACAATTTTTACATTTTAAACATTGTTCTCATCAGAATTTTCACTTTTAAGAAAATCCCCAAAACATAGATGATAGAGGATAGATAGTAAATAAACAGATGATAGATAGAGAGATAAATAGATAAATAATATGTATATATAGAAGATGATAGATTTTAGATAGATAGATATACAAAGTATATGTATATATCAATATATGGTAATTATTATATATATATATATATTTTATAAAAATATATTTATAATATTAAAATAAAATTAAATATAAGGTATATATAGATATATACAATATCAATAACGTATGCTCATGTTTTAGCAGCCATGGACCTCTAAAAAATTTTATAAAAAATATATATATATTATAAAAATTAAAATTTATATAATCTTATTAATATAATATATAATAAAATAATTTTATAAATTATCATGGATAAATATATATAAATATTATATAGGTGTATATATATATATATTTTATATTAATTTATTATATATATATATATTTATTATATATTTAAAAAATTTATATATTTGTGTATTTTTATATTGTAAAATATATAATTATATTTAATTATATATAATATATAATTATAAGTTGTAAAATAATAATTTACATTCCCCTGTTATATAAATATTATTATTTTATATTTATATATTTATATATTATTAAAATATATTATATAAAAATTTTTAAAGTATGTAAAAATTAATATAAATTTTAAAAAAATGTATATTGAAATTATAATATATATACTTATAATATATTTTTATATTAATTAATATATATCTAATATATATATATATTAACACACACCCAAAACACATATTATATATTTATATATATATATAATTAATTTTTATTATTTTATATATTATAATATATAACACACACACACTTTATATAATATTATACACCTTTTAAATATATTCATAAATTTAACATGTATTATATATATATATTTTTATATTAAAAATAATAATATATATATAAATTTATTTTGATATTTAATAAAATTAATATAGTATGTTTAAAATTATATATATATTATTAAATATGTTGTATGTATTTATATCATGTTAAATTTTTATGAAAATTTTTATATAGGTGTATATTATATAAAATTTTTGTGTGTGTTTTGTGTTTTTTTTTAAAATTTTTCATTTTATATATTGTGTTTTGTGTGTTTTTTAAAATTTTTTTTTTAAAATTTTAATTTAAAATTTTCTTATCTTTGTTTTATGTATAATTTTATGTTACCCTCTTATTATTTTCTATATAATTATTATATTATAAATTTTCTTTTATTGCTATATATATTTTAACATATATATTTTTTTATTTTATTATATTTATATTATAAAATTATATATATTAATTTTTATTTTATAATTTTTTTTTTTTTTTTTAAAATATAATATATTAAAATTTTTAATCTATTAAATTATTATTATTTTTATATTTATATTTTATATATATATTTATTTATTATTTTTTTATTTATTTTTTTATTTGCTTATATATATTGCATTTTTATATTATTTTAAATTTTATATATAATATATTATTATATATAAAATTTATATTTTATTTTATATATATATATAAAATATATTTTAGATATTGTATAATATGTATATATATTATTAAATG
The DNA here is from genome assembly GCF_015228065.2 of Penaeus monodon. Classification (NCBI taxonomy): domain Eukaryota; kingdom Metazoa; phylum Arthropoda; class Malacostraca; order Decapoda; family Penaeidae; genus Penaeus; species Penaeus monodon. The sequence continues at coordinate 7,129 of NW_023663423.1, forward strand.
TAATAATTAAGAAATAATATTTTTAATATTATGAATAATAATATAAATTTTTTATATATATTTTTATATTATATATATAATATATATATTGTATATATTTTGCTTATATATATTTTGTTTAATATTATATTAAAAATCAGTGGTCCATGACAATTATGCGAGTCTGAATAAAAGTGACTCCTCGGCCTTACTGATAGTCCGAATTTTTGTTTTAAATTTTATGGAAATCATCATTTGCTAAAAGAGAAAAATCCCTGTTCCCCTCCAGAGAGGGTAGACTTTTTTTGTGGACAAGTTATTTTCCCAACCAACTGTATTTTAAATTGCAGAGAGGAAATGGAAGGGATTTTATATATTGTATGTAATATATAGGCTCACTACAATTATAAGATGCAAAAAAAAAAAACAAAAAACATCTGTAGATAAAAAATATATGTGTATAATCTTTGGTGTTGTTTTTCTAAAAGAGTATTGGCATAGAGAGATTAATGTGAAAAATGTGGTTTTATGTCTTTTATTTAAAGCTAAGGGGTTTACGAATAATTTATTGGGGGATTGAGTTTAAAGTGTTCAAGTTTTAGAGGATCAACTTAAAAATTTTTTTTTCCAGCTTGTTTGCCCAGATCTCCCAAAGTGCTTGCCTGGGGTGTAGTGTTCTGGTTTTTTTCTCACACTCGAGGAGGGGCCTTTCCAGCCAATGAGTTCTCTATAAAGGGGTTCCCATTTTCTTTGCAGTGGGAATCTATTCTATGGGGACAGCAAATTTCTGTTTATATTAAAAAAATGCATTTTTCCACACGTTGTTATTTAAAACCCTTTGCCTTGTTTTTTAACAGGGTGTCAGTACAGTAAAACATAGATTCAAAAAAAATTTATAGTATTTTATGGGGAAAACTCTCAAAACAAGAAAAATCATTAGCCCCCCTGTTTATAGAGATACGATAAAATGAAAGCATGTTTGACAGAAAATAATTTTTAATTTTTTTTCAGAAAACTCATACATATATGTATGAAGCTTATCTGAAGAAAAAATTAAAAATTTCTTTCTTTTTAAACATGTTTTCACTTTATCTGTATCTCTACTAAACGGTGGGCTAATGATTGTTCTTGCTTTTGAGATTTCACATCAATACTAGTTTTGAAATTTAATCTATGACTTCTGTACTGACCCTTGTTAAAAAACAAGGCAAAGGGAAAAATTAAATAACAACGGGTGGGAAAATCCCTTTTTTTTTAAATAAAACGAAAGTTGCGTACTCATAGCAATAGATTGCCACTGCAAAGAGAAGGGGGAACCCTTTATAGAGAACTCATTGGGCTGGAAGGCACCTCCTCTAGTTGAGAAGTCAAACCCAGAACCTACACCCAGAGCGCACGTTGGGATCTGGGCAAACAAGCTGGAAAAATTCTAAGTTGATCCTCTAAAACTTGAACAGCTTTACAACTCTCACCCAAAAATTTTTCTGAACCTGTTGACTTTAAAATAAAAACAAAAAACCACATGTTCACTTTAAATCACTCTATGCCGACAAACTTAACTTTTAAAAAAAAAAACACACAATTATTAACACATTATTGTTTATACTACAGACTGTTTCTTTGTTTCTTTCTGCATCTTATATTCTGTGAGCCTATATATTACATACACATTTTAAAACCCCTTCATTTCCCCCCCTCACTTTAAACTACATTTGGGTTAGGATAAATCTTGTCCACTAAAAATCTATCCTCTCTGGATGGGAACGGGGATTTCTTCTTTTATTAGCAAATGTGTTTCCATAAAATTTGAAAAAAAAATTTCTGGATTATCAGTCAAGAGCCGGGGATCCCTTGTTATTCATGACCTCTGCAAATTGTCAGTGACTACTGATTTTATTATAAAAAAATATATAAACCCAAAAAAAATATATAAAAATTATATAATATTTATTATATATTATATATTTTATAATATATATATATTAAAATATATATATATACTAATATTTTAAATTATATAATTAATACAAAATTTATACAATAACATATTATAATATATAATAATTTTATATATATATATATATATAATATATATATATATATAGTATAATATAAATATATATATAATATAATATAAATATTATATATTTATAATATAATATATAAAATTTTAAAATATATATATTTATATATATACATATATATAATTATATACATAAATGTATGTAACTATAAATTAACTATAAAAAAGTTTTTAAATATATTATATTATATTATTATTATTTAACACACACACACACACATATATTTTTTAAAAATATATATATTATATATATATAATACACACACACACCACACTATATAATATAATACCCCTATAAAATTTCTATATATTTATACATGTAATTAATACATACATAATATATATATATTTTATATATATATAAAACATACATCATAATTATATAATAATAAAACATCTAATAATATATATATATTTATTATATATATATTATATAATTATATTATACATGTTAATATTATGAATATTTATATGTTATATTATTTATTGTGTGTGTGTGTGTATTATAAAAATTTATAATATATATATATATATAAATATTATATATTTTAATATTATATTATAAAATTGTGTGGGTGGGGTGTTTATAAATATATAAATTATATATATATATATTATATATTTTAATATATAATATATATATTATATTTTCATAAAACCTTTGTTTTTATTATATTTATATTGTTACTCCTTTTAAATATTAATATTATATATATAATTATATATATATATAATATCATTATTTATTATACACTTATTATATATACAATATATTTTTTTTTTTATATATTATTAATATATAAATATTATATATTATTTTAAAATTAATAACACCTATTATATATTTATATATTTTATACATGTATATATTTATAAAAATATATATATAAAAAGATATATATTATATATAATATTATATATATTTTAATAAAATTATATATTTTTTAAAAATATTGGGAGGTCCGGGGGCTGCCAAACATGACATACCGTTATTGATATTAAATTATATCTTAATACCTATAATACTTATCTATTTATATAAAATATATTATATTTTTAAATATATATAAAATTTATATATTACCTATTAATGTATATTCAAACATTGTATATCTATCTACCCTATCTATCTATCTATCATCTATAATATACATATATATTTATCTTTTTATCTCTCTTCTATCTATCGTTTTTTTTATCTATCTATCCATCATCTTCTTGTTTTGGATTGTTCTTAAAAGTGTAATTCTGATGAGAACATATTAAATGTAAAAATAGTAGTCTTTTTATTACCTTATTTTTACCTCTTATTATGAAGTGTTTACACACTCAAACCCCCGGCCCTTCATGCCCGGGCACCCCCAAAAATATATCCCTTACAAAGGTTTAGGGCACTGTAATTTTCCTTAGCAATCATACCTTCCGATCTATTTACATTGTAAACCCCCCCATACTAAAAAAAAAAGAAAAAAAGAAGAAGAAGAAAAAAAAATACAATGTAGTAAGCTACCTAAGGCCCTGTTTATTGGGAAGTTAATCCCATACACTGCCAAGAGAGGGCAATCATGGAAAAACCGTATGTCTTATGCCACTCCCCCAAAGGTCACTGAACCAGGAAGGTCCGTCCCCCTATGATATTTTAACCAAGTGTTGTACATAAAAAACTATGATTAATTTTTTTTGAATAAATCCAAGCCTATACACAAGGGGAAAAAAGATAATATGAACTAGCAATCGTCTGCAAAACAAAAAAAAATTAACTTATTTTTCCCTATTTTTAACACTGTTTATGAATCTCCATTTGTTTATTTCTTTAACATTTCTTTTGGGGCATCATGCAAAAATTATAATTTCCTCAAAAATTACGACATCGAATAATAATTCTAGAAAGCATTTTTAGTGGGATATTTGGCATCAAAGCAGCCACCAAAATGTCATTTGTATCTTCAACTAAATTTTTCATTTTACTTATATCTGTTCAAGATAATGATAACTATGAAAAAAAAGGGAAAAACTAGACAATTAAATTTCACAGTATTGAATATGGCATTAGGTTTAACACAATTATATGGTTAAACTTATGAAAAAAAATTGTTTTTCTTTAGATACCAGCTATATAAAATTATTTTTCTTTTAAAGGAAATGGAATATTTACTGTACTTTTTCCTAGTTTTCAAATATTTACAGAACAACTTAGAAAGGCTTGACAAAAAACATGAATTTGGGCATCACCTGGTATGAGTGATGGGTTTAGTCATGATTGACAGAGTGTCTTTTTTTGTGAGTGGGTTTTAAAGGTGTAAACAAAGACAACACAATTATTGTTTTTCCTATACAAAATTTCATATTTAAAACAACTACCTGATGATTGTTTGACATATAGTTCACATTATTTTTATAAAAAAAAGTCATGAGTGGTTTTTTACTGAATTTTTCAGAAAATTTCTACATTTTAAAAACCTTAGTCTCCCCAAATTAATTTTTAAAACTTGGTCAAAAAGGGGGGGGGGGGGGGGGGGGGGGGGGGGGGGGGGGGGGGGGGGGGGGGGGGGGGGCGCGGGGGGGGGGGGGTTTTTTTTTTTTTTTTTTTTTTTTTTTTTTTTTTTTTTTTTTTTTTTTTTTTTTTTTTTTTTTTTTTTTTTTTTTTTTTTTTTTTTTTTTTTTTTTTTTTTTTTTTTTTTTTTAACAAAACCCCCCCCGAATAAAAAAAATTTTTTAAAATTTTTTTTAAAATTTTTTCCAAAAACCCCCTTTTAACTAAACAAAAAAAAAATTTTTTTTCCCCCGTTTTTTTTTTTGTTTTTTTTTTTAATTTTTTTCCCCCAAATTTAAAAAAAAAAAAAGTCCGTTTTAATTGGGGGGTTTGCATAAAACCCCTTTTTTTAAAATTATGGGCCCCCCCCCCCCCCCCCCCCCCCCCCCCCCCCCTTTTTTTTTTAAAAAAAAACTTTGGGATTCTGGTACAATGTATGATAGATGAGGACTGTGAGGAAAATGGAACAAATGAGGTGAAGAGAAGTGTGTGTGCATCAAACAATTATTTATCAAAAGCATAATCCCTCATATTACATCCCTTATCCTGTTCATTTGAAATGAAAAATATAACCCATTAACTATGAAACCCTTTAATATTTCTTTCCAGTAATGGATAATTGATGGCGGGATGATACTATCCTAAAACCTATCCTTTTTATTCAAGACTAGTGTCAATTTACCATTTCATAAGCCTTCTACAAAACACAAAAAAAGGAAATCAAATTACTAAACACACAAGCACAATTCAAATCACAAGGAAGAACATCATACAGCCTGAATTTACCTGAAGACAGCTAACTTGTTGAGGTGCCTCAGGAGGGTGAGGAGGTACAGAGGTGGCAAGAGGAGGATCAGCCATACCTTTTGGCTGATTCTTGGAATGTACAAGTTGAGGTTCTTACACAGATATATCAGGTACCCACAGCAGAACCCTGTACAGTAACAAAGAATAGGTTTCAAGAAGATATCTCTGTCATACACACAGATGACAAAATTTTACTCATTAGAAAAACCTTGTCCCCTTTTTCACACTACCAGAATGCAAATTTTTTATGTAAGTAATGTAACTTTTCTTCATTGCTTATCAACACTCTCCTTTTATTATGTACATCTCTTATTTTCATTACTGTTTAGCCCTCTTACTCCAGAAGTCCACAATCATAGCCTAGCAGGCAGACAAAGAAAGCCTACATTCGTCACTTGTACAAATTGCACAGTTCAGGAGCGTGTCAGGAGTCAGCTATATACCAAAATTTCCTGTCTTGTCCGTGTGTTTATACATTCATATATACACACAGACACACACAGACCACACACACACACACACCACCACACACACACACACACATACACACACACACACACACACACACACACACACACACACACATATATATATATATATATTATATATATTATATATATTATATATATATGTGTGTGTGTGGGGTGTGTGTGTGTGTGTGTGTGTGTGTGTGTGTGTGTGTGTGGGGTGTGTGTTTGTGTGTTTGTGGTGTGAGTGTGTGTGTGTGTGTGTTTCATTATAAATATATATAATATATATAATATATATAATATTATATATATATTAAAAATTATTTTATATATAAATATTTTCATATATACATTTTATACATATTACATTATATACATATATATATATATATAAAATAATTATATATATATATATAATTATATATATCTATATTGTATGTATGTATGTATGTATGTAGTATGTATGCACACACACACACATTAAAACACTCACCCACACACACCCACACGCACGCACACACCACACACACACACACACACACACACACCACACACACCACACCACACACACACACACACACACACACTGCACACACACCACACACATATATATAATTAATATATTATATATATATATTAATTATTATATATAATATATATATTATATATATATATATATATAAAGGTTATTATATATATTATATATATATATATATATATAAAATATATATATATATAATAATATATATATATATTATATTATATTTTATGTATCATATATTCATATATATATATTTTAAAATATTTTAAAATTTTATATAAATTTTATAATATATTATATATATATAATATATATATATATATATAATTTTTTTTAATTAATCTCCAAGCCTTGGTTAAAAATGAATTCTGATAAGGGATCAGTGCAACAAGAATCTAAATTAGCTTCCCACGGTAAGGAGCGGATTGCATTATTTCAATAAATTAACTTGGAATGTACATTTATTTCGCCCGAATTTCTATGGGCTGGACTGAGTGAGGAAAAGGCAGACATGTCGCAGCGTATTTACGACTTTCTTTTCTTCACGATAATCATTTATTGATTGATTTACTAAATTTTTTACTTAATAATTGTTAAAAATTGTTATCATCATCATTGTCAGTGTTATTGTTATGGGTATGGATTTTGTTATTATTGTTATTACCATTGATATTGTTATTACTATCATTTAATTTCATTATTTTTATCATTTTCCTATTGTTATTACATATAATATTATTATACTTATCATTATTGTTGTTATTGGTCTTCTTGTTTTTATTATTATTTTTATTTTTTTTATTTATTTTATTATTATTATTATTATTATTATTATTATTGTTATTGTTATTATCATTATTTTAGTCATTATTATTATTATTGTTATTATTATTATTATTATTGTTATTATTATTATTATTTATTTTTATCATCATTATTTTTATTATCATTATTTCTATTATTATTATTATTATTATTATTATTATTATTATTATTATTATTATTATTATTTTTGTTGTTGTTCTTGTTGTTGTTGTTCTTGTTTATATAATAATGATGATAATAATAATAATATTAATAATAATCATAATAATAATAATAATCATAATAATAATAATTATTATTTTCATTATTATTTTTATTATTCATTATTATCATTATTATTATTATTATTATTATTATTATTATATAATAAATAATAAAATAATTAATTTAAAAATAAATTTTAAAAAATTTTATAAAAATAAATATTTTTAATTTTTATTTTAATTAAATTAAAATATAATATTATTTAAATTTTTATTATTTTTTTTTATTATTTTTTTTTATTATTATTTTTTTTATTTTTATTTTATTTATTTTTTTTTAAATTTTTTTATTTTTTATTATTTTTTTTAT
>NW_023663424.1:0-14939 GCF_015228065.2 Penaeus monodon
CTGAGACATAGAAGTCGAAGGAGAGTAGGAGGAGGGAATGGGGATGGTGGAGGCGAACCCCTTTACCAATGCAGTTAAAATACAAGAAAAATTGCAGCTCCCAGTAACAAGTCGAATGGCGAGAAAAAGATTGCACGCAGATGGTATTCATCACCGAACACCAGCCATCAAATAGAGGTCCACCAAATGTCATCGCCAAGGTCGCCTCCAGTTCGCCCAGCAGTATGTAGACAATGATCTGGATTACTGGGGAAAGGTAATCTGGAGTCATGAAAAAATATTTTGTTCCACCGCGCATTGGAAGCTCCCCTGCTAGAGGTGTGCAAATTACTTTTTAACTTCTAACTTTTTTTTTTTTTTATTGTATTATGATGTATGGAAAAGATCACTGTCTATACAGATTATTGCCGTATGTGCCCTAATAATTTATGTTCTAATCTCTCATTCTATATTTTCCAGATGTGATAGACAAAACATCTACGAAACTGCGAGGGTGGCCACGTGACTTGTAATATGTGGGAGTGGATATTCCTGCATGGCGTTGGTGAACTGGCAGAAATAGAGGGGAGATTCAATTCGGAGAAATATATCGAATTATTAGAAGTGTTTCTCCTGTCAGTATGGAGCTATGCCTTGCTTTTCCCAGAAACGATGGTATTCATGCAGGATAACTGCCCAGTACACACGTCGAGGGCAGTTAAGAGATGGTTTCGTGACCAAAACCACCTCGAGATCCTACCATGGTCAAGCAAGGCATGTAACTTAAACCCAATCGAAAATGTCTGGGCAAATATAGTCAATGTCTGGGAAACAGCAAATGAAAGAACCTCGGAACAGTTAATAGAACATGCAAAGAGGGAATGGGAAGTAATGCGTAGGAATACGGAACTTATATATAAGCATGTCGCCTCTGTTATGGAGAGACTACGAGGAGTTATAGAAAATAACTGTGGTTAGACAAGGTTTTAATAAAAATGAATTGTTCCTGTCAGTATGTTTTTTCCCAATATTTGCCTTCTTTTTCTACATATTACTGTTTTTTTTAAAGTAAAAAGGCAACTCTTTTTAAAAAATGATGAGTGTTTTATCAGTTAGTCAATTCATACAAAGCAAGATAGTACTTCAGTAATCAAATACATGTTACTTTTCGCTGAACGTGGTTCAAAATGTTTGAAATGCAAAACTATAATTTTAAATCGCTATGCATACTAGTAGTCAAACAACCGCAAATGGTCAGCATATCTAATTTCTCAACACGCACACATGCTCACAGTGATGAAACCCTTATATATTCACTGTATTCCTAATGTGATTTTGCGTATAGTTAATGTTCTATAATGTGATTTACTTCATCGGGAAACGTACATTCAGCCACCGCTTTTTAAGTAACACATGCATATATTTTCTCAAATCTCCCTATACAAAGAGAGAAATATTTTTTACGTTGGCACTGAATAAAACTTGACACTCGATCTCTTTAATATTTTCTGAATATCTTAATACAAAGTCATACCAAATGAAAAAAATATATATATCTTAACATCCTTTGCCTATGATTTTTCACTATGTCCCTATTTGTTGTAGTAGCGAAAACATTTAAGGCCCCTATAAACTATTTTTATCTTCAAAAATCAAAACACCTGTATAACAAGAAGGCTTTCACTTGATTATTTTTCCCTTTTAGCAACTATGTCTTTATCAAAAACAAGAACTTTTATAAGATATGAAAAAGAGGTAAAATAATATAACTCCCCATGTTATAAAGCTTTTATAATTGTACGTGTATTGGACAATGACAAAGTCAAATTCGCCTAAAGCAGGGATTTTTTTGACCAAGGATATGTTTACCCCTGTGAGTAAAAAAAAAAATATATTAGTGACACACTCGATGCGATGGATCTTAGCAGACAGCATGCGATTTTCCAACTGATGCGGGTTTTTTTTTTTCTTTTCTTAAACCGAATTATCAACAACTATATATTATATTTCTTAATCAAAACGTTCTTTGCAAAATATAAAAAATAAAGGTGCTTTCTTGTTGTGTGTCTACATTAGATATTCTTGTTTTACATGGCAGTAAAGGGTATATGACGAGCAACATACAGTCGAGGAGGTAAGTTATAGAGAAAGGGTTGAAAATCACAGTCCTAAAGGGGAAAAAGCCGCATCCGAAGCAATATTTTCTAAATGACAAGTAAAAAAGCATTCGTTTAGGAGAAAAAATATTCGCATTACCTCATAATAAGGGAGGGAAAAGCTTCTTTTCATAACTTAGAGAAAGCAAAATGCCCTTTTTTTCAAATACAAGGGTGATTGAAGTATTTGCGTATGACCAGAGCAGTTTTTTTTCAGACTTGGGAAATATATGGTAAGGGTTAAAATGTTATAGCATTGCTATCATCTTTAACAAAAAGTCTTATTTATCTAAAGATGCCTTCCTAAACTCTGACAATGCTCCAGGCAATATCCAGACAGGTATCAGGGAATACCCCTTCTTGTCACGAGATAATGACTTCATCGACATACTAAAACCATTAATGGGCGTGCGAAGTGAGGAAGAGGCGAACAATAGAGTGACACCATGGAAGTACTTTTCTCGTCTCCTTTCGTGAAGAACCGCATACTTAATGAATATCTACCATGGAAATCGCACCCTTCAATCATTTGACCAAGGTAAACCCCCATGTTCTAGATAGCTAGAAAGTTTTAGAAATGCTCGCCTCGGTTGTTGATTTTCGTAGCACATCGTTCTTCACACCCACTCGTTCCGCTAGCTCACGCTCTGTTCTCCCTATCAAACATGCCATATCTTGCTGGCGAGGCCTCACCCTTCTCCTAAATCTGCTCCTCCCCTCTCCCCTCGACTAAGCGCGATGCTGTATTTACCGCGAGGATGTAAAAAATGGTGATTATAATCATAACTGGAGCTATAACATAACTTCACACAACACTAAATATGTATTGACATTGATTGACTTAGAATTGGCGATGCTTATAGCCATATCAAGCTTGGAGGTTCCTTGCGAAGAAAACATAAAATTTGATAAAAGAAAACAGTAATATGTCTTTCATTAGTAGTATAAAATAGATAATTACTCGTATGACTGCAATACACAATCAACATAGTACAAACATTTGCCGCGATAATTTGTCAGAATTTATAATTCCATCATTCATTCAAGTTTTGCTTCTCGCTTTCCTCGCAATTATGTATTTTTTCCCATTCGCAGACAGAAATACGACGATAGCAGGGAACGATTTGGTGTCTTGCGGGCATGTCACCTCTGTCGGAAGGAGCATTCAGAATCTGATAGAGGCTTATAAATACTAACAACCGCATCCGAGCCATTACATGCTAGTATTTTATCAAATTTCCTTATGTAAAAGTGTAATTCTTATTCTTAAATGACAAATAATGCTTACCAATGGTATCAATATATGTATTTTTTGCATAAAAGTACCATCTAACCTTGTTATTAAAGAAGAAATAAGCAAATATACCCAAAACTATTAACATATTTTGTCTTAGAAAAAAAAAATCATTGATCGATTGATTGATTATTTAAGATTATCTGCCCCGCCTACGGCAAAAAACACCAATAAATATTATATAAAAATCAAATCATGAGTAATGTGCTTATAAAAGTATAAAGTTATTGTATAAATATTATGCATCCTTATATTTTTGTTTAAAATATTATACTCCCTTAGGAAACTAATAAGTCCTATGTCACAATCCTCCGATACATTTTCCAGCGGGACAAGTACATACGTCTGAGAATGCTGCACATTTTCCACTAAATGTGCGACCGCCAATGGCACTCCTCACAATGTGGTGCACTTTTAGCTGTCATCAGTGACCGATTCTCAACCTTGTTAACAAAACTTCTACTTGGTGGTTACATTATAATCATTCAGCATGTAAACTGCCTGCGTTAATAGCGTCTTCTTCGTCGTCAGAGAATATTCTCCCTGTAATGTTGACCGCAGCCTAGACGAGGGACTCTATATTCCCGCACGCGCCGCACTCATCACCGACGCGGATGCGCGCGCGGGGAAGTAAAACCGCACGCGGCGCCGACGAGGGCGGCGAGGGCGGCGGAGGGAGGCGTCGCCGCTTGTCATTTAGAAAATATTGCTTCGGATGCGGCTTTTTCCCCTTTAGGACTGTGATTTTCAACCCTTTCTCTATAACTTACCTCCTCGACTGTATGTTGCTCATCATATACCCTTTACTGCCATGTAAAACAAGAATATCTAATGTAGACACACAACAAGAAAGCACCTTTATTTTTTATATTTTGCAAAGAACGTTTTGATTAAGAAATATAATATATAGTTGTTGATAATTCGGTTTAAGAAAAGAAAAAAAAAAACCGCATCAGTTGGAAAATCGCATGCTGTCTGCTAAGATCCATCGCATCGAGTGTGTCACTAATATATTTTTTTTTTACTCACAGGGGTAAACATATCCTTGGTCAAAAAAATCCCTGCTTTAGGCGAATTTGACTTTGTCATTGTCCAATACACGTACAATTATAAAAGCTTTATAACATGGGGAGTTATATTATTTTACCTCTTTTTTCATATCTTATAAAAGTTCTTGTTTTTGATAAAGACATAGTTGCTAAAAGGGAAAAATAATCAAGTGAAAGCCTTCTTGTTATACAGGTGTTTTGATTTTTGAAGATAAAAATAGTTTATAGGGGCCTTAAATGTTTTCGCTACTACAACAAATAGGGACATAGTGAAAAATCATAGGCAAAGGATGTTAAGATATATATATTTTTTTCATTTGGTATGACTTTGTATTAAGATATTCAGAAAATATTAAAGAGATCGAGTGTCAAGTTTTATTCAGTGCCAACGTAAAAAAATATTTCTCTCTTTGAATAGGGAGATTTGAGAAAATATATGCATGTGTTACTTAAAAAGCGGTGGCTGAATGTACGTTTCCCGATGAAGTAAATCACCATGGTCCGGCGGTGAGGTGATCGTCTCTTAAAGATAACAACTTATCTAGCTCTATCTCTTGCTGCATATTTGTAGAAAGGCAATGACGGGGAAATCGAGAAGTAAAGTTTGGTTGAATTATACCCGTTGGCAAGGTTATTTGTGTCCTTTTATAATATTTTTCTCGTTCTTGTAGGAGACAAAAAAACATATTTGCTAGATAAATGAAACTACAATCATCAACAATCGCCGTAGTCCGACTTAAAGATAGCAACTTATCTAGCCCCGTCTCTTATAGCATGTTTGTAGACTGGTGAGAAAGACCATGGCAGGGAAATCGAGAAGTAAAGTTTAGTTGGATTATTTCCCGTCGGCAAGGTTATTTGTGTCTTTTTACAATATTTTTCCCGTTCCTGTAGGAGACAAAACAGCATATTTGCTAGATGAATGAAACTATAGTAACCAACATTAGTGGTTACCGTTGCATAGTTCCTTTTCTTCGTATATACTTGTAGGGAGGTACTATAGACAATTTTGTGGAGGGGGAGTAAATTACTGAAAAGCTAGTCCACCTTCTGTTCTAATTCATCTTTTTCTTATATCATCATAAACAGAGGATCCCTAATCGATGTTTACCCTGGTCTTTTTATATCAGAAGAGAATGCACTGTATTGGCGTGCACAGAGTTATACATATGGGAAAGCTGAACATATTTCCTAGTTTGCATTGTAGATTGTACAAAATTGAGAGCTGAGGCGGGAACATTTTAGGAAATATACCGCATTGCCCCTTGAGGTTAATTAGCAAAACATAACTGGTTCGGCACGTGGGGACAGGTGGTGGTCCTAGTTGGTAGATAATTAACTGTTCAGACGGAAATAGGAGGGGGAAACCCGTCTTTGGTCTCGCGCAGATGCGTTGAAAACCCTATTAATGCTCTCTAAATAGAATAAAACCGGTGACTTTTCAACCTGTTAGGTAATTAAACTGTTGTATAAGCCTGAAATTTTCAAAGGTATGAGATAGTGGTTATCGCATTTACATTTACACAGAAAATTTAAGCTTGTTATTTTCATTTTATTTGTATTACCGCCTGTTAGGATGTGTGTTTGTGAAAGTCATAATAAAGACATTGAGTACAACAAGAGTTTCATGATCCTTTTGAGTGAATTATATTTTTATTAGAAAGATGCCTTTGGGATGTAAGATAGCTTATCAATCGTCCCGCGAAGTTAAGAAATTTCTGTTGTTATTCTTATTAGGGTTGCACCTGTTATATTATGATTAACCTGTTGTATAAGCCTGCAATTTTCAAATGTGCGTAGTGGTAGTTATTGCATTTACATTTACACAAAAAATATAAGCCTGTTATTTTTATCTTATTTGTGTTATCACCTGTTAGGACGCGTGTTTGTGTTCTTGAAAGTCATATTAAAGGCATGTTGGGTACAACAAGAGTTTCATGATCCTTTTCACTGAATTGTATTTTTATTATGAAGATACCTTTGGGATGTAAGAACGACTAGTATAACATGTTAAAAGAAGAGAGGAGTTCGCAAGTTTATCAATCGTCCCGCGAAGTTAAGAAATTTCTGTTGAGATATTCTTATTAGAGTTGCATCTTTGTTATATTATGCATTTGTAAACATTTGTAAAGATATTGATTATGGTCTTTGCAAGTATTTTTTTTTATATATGCATATGGAGTGAGAAATGGATAGTGTCATATGCATGTATTTTTGTCTTATATTTGCGTAATGCGAACATTGTCAATCTTAGTAAGGGTTAAAATGGATTTCCTTTTCTTGGTTGGTTACACCTCAAGACGAGAGTGCACCACCACCGTCATTACTCTGAATAAGAAGAAATGATCATATTATCATCCTCGTTATATGAAATTCAGGGCGATATGATTTGTATTTGTGTCTGTTTGTTTGTACTAAAGGCATATATGAAGACCTTAATAAAGACGTATTGATTACAGCAACGTATTTTATAATCCTTTTGATTGCAATGAATTCTTAATATTGGGATGTTTTGGCGATTTAACGTAACCGACGTGTCAAGACTTTTACCATTATTGCTCCGTAACGGAATATGGGGGAATGCGGGTCGGGGATGGAGGCTTCCCTGTTCTCGGACTTTGCGTGTGTCAGCAGCTGTATGCATTTTTGTTTGATTGTGTCCTTCTTCCTCTTATTCTTATTCTTATTATTGCTTTGGAGAGGAGTAGAGACACCCTTTAGGTGAGCGTATTAGTCATCATTATAGGGACATTTATGGATTATGATGAATTAGAAGGGGTGGTCACTCGTCTGTAGCAGGATTAATTATCGATTCAGTTACAAATTCAAACATGGTGAATATTGTGGTGTGAGGGGGAGGGGAAGGGGGAGGGAATGGGGTGAACTAATACGTCCATCGGTCTTTTGTGCTATTTGTTTGTTTGCGTCTTCTTCCTCTACCATTATTGCTTCCTATCGGGATATGAGGGAATGTGGATCGGGGGCAGCAGGAACGGAAGGCGGTGTTCCCTGTTCTCGGACTTTGCGCATCTCAGCAGCTGGGTGCATGTTTGTTTGTTTGTGTGCTTCTTCTTCCTCTTATTCAGATTCTTCTTATTACTTCGGAGAGGAGGAGACATCCTTCAGGTGAGCGCGTTAGGCATCATTAGAGGGACATTTATGGATTATGATGAATTAAGAGGGTGATCACTCGTCTGTAGCAGGATTAATTATCGATTCAGTTACAAGATCAAACATGGTGCATATTGCCAAAGTGTTTATACAATCGAAAATAAAGGTATATATTGTATGACGAATTTTTATAATCCTTTACACTTAATTGTATTCTTATCTCTGGTACAGTGAGAGAGGACCAGAAATGATCGGTCATTAGCAGACCTGTGTGACCTATTTATTATTGATTTTGACAGTTTCAGTCATTAGGAGAGACGGTTTCGCTCGTCTGTAACAGAATCAATTCTCGATCTCGGTACAAGTTTAAACATGGTGAATATTGCGGTGTGGATGGGAGGAGCCGCGGGTGAGTCATCTGTAGCATCTGCCTACGGGTAATGATTTCGGTTACGGATATTGGTCATCTTTCTGTTATGATGTACTATTTTGGACTGTAAGGTGTGCATGTTAGTCATCATTAGCTACGGTCTGGTGGTTACTGCTTTCACTCTCGACAAGGTTTTGTGATTACGTGGTGATCATTGATCTATGTCAACCTGCATTGGAGGGGATACTCGTCTGTACATCACTGGTTATGAGTAATGATTTCGGATACGGATATTGATTAGTTAATCACATTCAGTGGTCATCTTTCTGTTATGATGCACCATTTTCAACCGCAAGGTGTGCGCGTTAGCCATCGTTAGCTATGGTCTAGTGGTTGCCTCGTGATCATTATCCTGCTTTCACTCTCGACAAGGTTGTGTGGTTACGCTGTGATCATTAATCTATGTCACCGGTCACCTGCATTGGAGGGGATACTCGTCTGTAGTACATCATTTGTTTCATTATTTCTCTTATGATGCGTCATGTACGAACATAAAATGCACATGTGAAAGTAGGTTAATGATTTCCGGGTATTGATTATGTTGTTGTGGACATTGGTTGCGGTTTGCGGTTTGTGGTTTCGTCAAGATCACTGATTACGTCACGGTCACTGACCTACTTTCACATTCATGTACGTGTGTGAGGGTGTTCGATTTTGTCCACCTACATTATCCTGCTTTCACTCTCGATAAGGTTGTGTGGTTACGCTGTGATCATTAATCTATGTCACCTGTCACCTGCATTGGAGGGGATACTCGTCTGTAGTACATCATTTGTTTCATTATTTCTCTTATGAGGCATCATGTACGAACATAAAATGCACATGTGAAAGTAGGTTAATGATTTCCGGGTATTGATTATGTTGTTGTGGACATTGGTTGCGGTTTGCGGTTTGTGGTTTCGTCAAGGTCACTGATTACGTCACGGTCACTGACCTACTTTCACATTCATGTACGTACATGAATGTGCAGCGTTCTGTCGTATTACCTACTACTATATATATAAATATATATACGTAGGTTGATACACAGATAGAGAGAAATGGAAAAATATATACACATATACATATCAATATAACAATAATAATAATAATATACATGTATATATATGTATATATATATATATATATATATATATATATATATATAATATATATATATATATATATATATATATATATGTATGTGTGTGTGTGTATGTACACGAAAATATATAGAGAGAAGTAACAACCTTAACAAGTAAGTAAGTGCCTATAAAGATTACTAAACAAGCATCTATGTCTTAAAAGACTTGTTTAGTATTTGCAAAGAAGGGGAGATCATAGCGACTGCTCAAACTCCTTGAAACTCGCTTGAAATGACTATTTGGACTATTAGAATAGTTTTCTACTATAAAATGTATAACAAATTGACGAATAGAAACTGAGCTCTGAAAGACAAAGGAAACCTCAAAATAGAGAATAAATTCAGCAATGAAACTTCACTAATATAACGATATTGGATATATGTATATATGTATGTATATATTGATATAATTATAAGTACATATAGATACGTATATACATTATATATATGTATCTGTCCACACACACAGACACACAATACAACCTCCGAGGTCGGAGAATCAGGCATGGAAACCATTTTTTTCTTAACACAATAAAAAATCAGTGTTTCTTTTGCAAATTATATTGTTTTCAGAGGAAACCTGTTGCAGATAAATCTATGTTCTTGTTATTCATAACTTGAAAATTCATAATATTTTAATATCTTTTTCTTAATCGGATTTCTTTCCAGTTGTATATATTTGTAGAATTACTTAAACCAATCACAGTCATCGTTAGAGACCGGCCTAGATACTATATAATACACAAGTATTGCCAAATAAAAATTGTAAAAAATGTACCATATGGAAGTGTGACGATGTACACACACACACATACATACGCACGCACAGGGGATGTTGAGGACGGGCAGGTAAGGAGTATCTTTAAGAGAAGAGTCCTGGATAACGTGACATCGAGAAAATGACGGGGGTAGCCCAATTTGCAGAACAGTTACAGAATCCATGGATAGCAGACATGACCTCCCATTACCTGGTCCCCATATTTAACATGTAAGAGCTGTACTTCACTTGTGGGATGCACTGTACTCTCCGTGTGTGTGGATTAGAAATAAATAAATAAGTAAATAGAATTAAATAAACATTTCTATTTATATACATATATTTATATCCTTATATACACACACACACGCACCCACACATATGGATATGTATTTGTGTGTGTATATATACATATATATATATACATATATACATAAATATACATATGTATACATACATGTACATATACATACATATTCCACGTATTCATATATATATATATATATATATATATATATATATATATATATAGATAGATAGATAGATAGATAGATAGATAGATAGATATAGATATAGATATATATATGTATATATATATATAAATATTCTACATATTCATATATATACAAATCACTACTCTCCTTCTCCTCTTTCCACTTCTATCTCCCCGTTCCCCCTTCCTCTCCTCTTCTTCTACTCCCCCTTCCACTTTATCTCAGCAAGGAAAGGGTGAACTGAGAGATATAAGGGAAGAAGGA
Source organism: Penaeus monodon (assembly GCF_015228065.2). Lineage (NCBI taxonomy): Eukaryota > Metazoa > Arthropoda > Malacostraca > Decapoda > Penaeidae > Penaeus > Penaeus monodon. The sequence continues at coordinate 10,658 of NW_023663424.1, forward strand.
GGTGGACGAAGGGGGAACAGGAAGATAAAAGTGGAAGGAGGAGTAGGAGGAGGGGGGAAGGGGGAAAGGTGAGAATAAGGAAGAAGAACGAGGATGAGGAGAAATGGGGGGGGGGGGGGGCGGGGTGATAAAAGTGAAAGGAGGAGAAGGAGAATAGGGGAACAGGGACAAAAAGGTGGAAGAAGGAGGAGGAGGACGAGGAGAAGGGTGGAACGGGTGTGTGTGTGTCGGTTTCTATGTATGTAATATAAAATATATGAATATACATATATATATACATACATACACACACACACACACATATATATATTACATATATACACATATACATACATATATATATATATATATATATATATATATATATATATATATATAATATATATATATATATATATTATTGTGTGTGTGTGTGTGTGTGTGTGTGTTTTGTGTGTTTGTGTGTGTGTGTGGGGTGTTTTCCAACTAACATATAATATATATAAAATATATATATATATTATTATATATATATATATATAATATACATATATATATATATATACACAAACAAACACACACACAGACAAACACACACATATATGTGTGTGTGTTATTGTAAGGGTTCTGTGAGCCAGAGGTACCCCGATAGGCGGCTTAGGGCCAGAATGGGCCCCGTTCGGTCCCTCCCAAAATACGCTATATCTCCCTACAGATCTTTAGTGGGGTGCCGGTGTAAGGGCTTTGTGTTGGGTAGAAAAAAACATACACAGGTAAAGACAGCAGGGATATATTCATGATGATAGATTTAGTTTGCGATGGCAAAAATAACAGAAAGAACAATAATAATAAAAAAAGCGGGGTCAAGCTAAGTCAGAATAGTCTGCCAATTATGAGAGTAATAATAATATACGTTCCAGCTCCTAACTGTGGAAAGTACAAATAAGAAAGGAGGGCTCACCTACCACTTTGTAATGTTTTCCACCGGTTGGGGTACTCCAAGAAGACTCTCCGGAGGGGTAGTGACCACACCAAAGGTCCGGCTGACACACTTTATTTTTTAATCGACGGGGTTTGAACCCCACACAGGACATACAGTTTTTGATTGGTTTCACCCGAGAAAAAATAATAGACTTAGTAAAAAATTAAAAATTTAAAAACAAAGAAAAAAGAATTATAGAAGAAACCTCAGTAAATAATACAAAAAGCTAATTACAAAAAATAATAAATACAGCTAAAACGATATACAATAAAATAAAAAGGTGTACGCACCAAACTCTATTTTTTAAGAAATAAAATAAAAGCAAAAAAAATCAAAAGTCTCGGGTGAAGTGTATATACAGTAATAAATTAAATGTAAAAAACGACAAACATAAAGTAAGGGAGGTAACCAGCTGCATAAAAAAAACCCGCGGGGTAAAAGAGGATGCAAGCCAAGCTAAGGGAACGCCCAACAAAAAACAAACATGTAAGCATAGAGTTGTCTAATAGTAATAAAAATGTGGAAATAAAAGATTAAGAAAAAAAACATTTTTCCTTATGAATCTGAAGTTATGCAGCTGACAACTGCATAAAATCAATAAAAAAAGGTGACATAACACAAAACAAAAAAATCGAAAGCAGTAAAACTGTGAGATTGAAGATATGGGCTGGGCCACGAAATGTAAGATGCAAGCCTTATATACTAAAACAAGAACAAACGAGTAAAAAAACAAAACAAAAAGGGGCTAAAATAGCCACGACAAAGAAAAGGGTTACACTGACATGCATAGCATGAACCTTTCAAGAGTATCATTCCCCGTGTGTACATTCTCCGAACGTACAGTGTTCGTACATGCATGTATGTGTGTGTGCGTGTGTGTGTAGGGTCAGACGGAAGTGGTGGGTCCTGTAGGGTAAGGGCAAAGGAAGGGGGGGTAACGGCAAGGGTGGAAGGATTTAGGAAATTCGAAAGAGGCAGTACAAGAAAGCCTCAGGTATGTGAGAATTAGGGGTTAGGCTGCGTGAGAGACGGGGGGAGGCCCGCGTGAGGACGGGGTGAGGGTGCGTGAGAGACGGGGGGAGGATGCGTGAGAGACGGGGGGAGGATGCGTGAGAGACGGGGGGAGGATGCATGAGAGGCGGGATGAAGATGCGTGAGAGACGGGGTGAGGATGCGTGAGAGACGGGGTGAGGATGCGTGAGAGACGGGCGAGGATGGGAGAGAGACGGGGAGATGGATGTGTGAGAGACGGGGAGATGGATGCGTGAGAGACGGGAGAGGATGGGAGGTGCGGGGCTGGGGACAGGTTGCAGGTTGTGGGAGGGAAGAGGTTTCCAACCTCACAAACCAACCTAAAAAACATAACTAAAACCCAAACTAATCTAACTTAACCTAAATTAATGAAAATGAACCCAATCTAACCTAACCCTGACCTGACAAGCCTAAAATAATCAAACCTAACCTTGCCTAACTAAACCTAATCTCACCGAAAAGAAATAAAATCTAAGCAAAAACTAGCCCAAAACTAACCTAGGCTATCTGAAGTAAGGTAAAATATTCTAGCGTAACAATCTATCATAACCCAACTAAACCAAATCGAATTAAAATTAAACTTATCTAAGAAAACTAACCTAACCATCTAACTTAAACTAACCTAACCAAACCAAACCCTATTATACCCCAATATAGCTAAAAACCAAACCTAAACCATACTAACCTAATTAGCTCAAACTAACCTAACCTAACGAAACCTAATCTAACATAACACAAAAATAACGTAACTAACCTTCTCTAAACTGAATAAATTAACTTAACGAAACCTAACCTAACTATCCTAAAAATAACATAAATAAACATAACATAAATAAACCTAATCTATTAAAACCTAATCTAACATAACATAACAGGACAAAATAGCTAAACCTATTCTAATCTAATGCAACCGAAAATAACTAAACTAACCTAGCCTAACCAAATCTAACCGAACTAAACTTAATATACCTTAACTAACCTAACGTATCCTAACAACTAAACCTATGCTAACATAAAATTTAACTGATCTATCCCACCTAAACTCATCTACCTAACAAAGGCCAACCTACCTAATTATATAAAACTAACCTAACCTATCCTAACTATACCTAACGAAACGTAACCTAACCAAATTTAACCTATTTAAACCTATCCTAACGTAATATAACAAAAAAGCAATGAAAAATTAACGTGACTTAACCTAACCAAGATACATAGGCAGGTAGATACACAGATAGATAGATGGGCCGGTAAGAAGGCTGGAAATAGATAACTAGGTAGGTAATACGTAGGTAATAGATAGAAGTGTAGGGAGGAAGGTAGGTGATAGCCATTATCTAACTGGACATATAAATTATACAAATTTTCATACTTATTTCACACAGAAACACATGCACATATAAATAGATAAATAAATAAATGGATTATATATATATATATATAAAATATATATATATATATTATATATATATATATAATATATATATATTATGTATATATAATTAAAATATATATACACACATTATACACACATATATACACACTGTACATTACCCCACACACATACATATGTATGAATACATATCTACCTATCTATTTATCTACGAATCTATCTATATAATATTTTGGGTGTAGTATGAATGTATTTATTTATATCTATGTATATATATATATATATATATGCACACCCAATATATATGTATATGTACATATATGTATATATTTTTTTCATATACATGTTTGGTGTGTGTGTGTGTGGGGTGTGTGCCTCTGACCCCGGGCCCCCTCTCATGCTGGCCGCACCCCCAACAGCACGAGGCTCTGCCCCCTCGGCGCCTCTCTTCCCACAGCTAAGCTCCGCCCTCACATAGAGGCTCGACCAATGGCATTCCCAAGGAGGGAGGGGGAAGTGGGGCTCGGGCGAGGAAGGAGGCCGCCATTGGATCATCAAGCGGGAGTCTTATCCCATTGGCTGGAACGACGACGCTGCTAGAGGGCGCAGCCGGAGACTCGGAAGGAACAGAAGAAGGGGAAGAAGCATCCAAAGAAGACGAAGCAAAAAAGGGAAGAATGAGACAAAGAAAAAGAAGAAGACGAAAAGGGGAAAAAGCGATCCAATAAGACGAAAAAAAAAAAATAAGGGGAAAAATGAGACAAAGAAAAAAGAGAAGACGCAAAAGAAGAAGCGACTCAAAGAAGACGAAGCAATAAGGGAAGAATGAGACAAAAAAAATAAGAAGACGAAAAGGGGAAGAAGCGATCCAAAAAATGGAACAAAAAGAAGAGAAA
>NW_023663425.1:0-2500 GCF_015228065.2 Penaeus monodon
CGCCCCCGGGGAAAAACCCCGGGTTGGGGGTTGTTGTTTTCCCTGATGTAAACATGAAGGAGTCCGGCTGTCTCTCTCGCTGCGGGGTTAGGACAGGGAGGGAAAATTAAACTTTAAAAAAACTTTTTCAGAGGCATTTAGACTAAGGGAAATCATGGATGGGTTTTACGAGGGTTTAATTGAAATAAAAAATAGTAAAATTTAATTAACTTTAAGGAGACGTTTCAGAGGCGTTTTTGAATCTTAAATCAGGTTAGGGGTTTTACGGGGACAAGAGCGTAATTAGAATATTAAGGAATGTGAAATAAAAAGGGGAATATAATTTAACTTTAAGGGAAAAATTTCCGGGGCGATTTAGACTATGGGATACGTGCGCAATTAGAATACTAAGGAATAAAAAAATTCTAAGTAATGTTGAAAATAAAGCGCCCTTTTATATAAATTATAAAATTGGACGACGTATTACAATGACGATTTAAAGCGCTTGTATATGATAAGCAGGTGGACCCAGACCCCAAAACGACGCAGCGTCGCAAGGGTCACTCAGGCAAAACCATGTCTTTGTGGGATGTTTTTGTGCCCTTTTTTTCTGTAAGGGTTTGAATTTTCCTGCGTCTCTTTCTCTCTCCTTTCTTTATTCTCTCTTTTCACTCTTTCTCTCCTTTCCCCCCCTCCCCCCCTCTTTTTCTCTCTCCTTCTTTTTCCCCCTCTTTTCTCTCTCTCTTCTCTCTCTCTCTCCCTCTCTCTCTCTCTTCTCTCTCTCTTCTTTCTCCTCTCTCTTTTCTCCCTCCTCCTCTTCTCATCCCTCACTCTTTTCCAAATTTCCCATTCAGGGGTCCCCCCCATTTCTCCGGGGCCCATGACAATTATTAATTTGGGAGGGCTTGGGGAAAAGAGAGAGAGAGGGGCAAAAGTTTTTTAAACGACGACTTTTAATCCCGAGATTTGATTTTTAAAAAATCATTAGGGAAAATTTTCACAATTTATCTTTGTTACCTTCATAAGGGACATTTTTTATCATATCTGCGAGGGATTAGACATTAATCATATATGGGTCGCGGGTGTTTAATTTTACATTTACATTTACCCTTTTTATCTGAAAATTACATTTGCGTTTCTAAAAATAAATATTCATTTCGAACCTCTTAGTGCAAGTCAGTTGTAGGAGTATCCTTACCATAATATCGTTCTATTAAGAGGTTTATGGACACTATAAAGAAGTTTGAACCCAGAAAGATAAAGAAGAACGACTGAGCTTTAATGCCAAATTGGTAGTGGGTTAAGTGACGTTTCTTTACTATGGAAATGAAGGTAAGGACGACGGCAAAGACATTTTTGGGTTATGGTAAAGGACTCGAAGATGGAAAAAATACAGATGATAATAGCATAGAAACGCTTATGGTGGCTGAAAAAGGGAAATTTGACGATGGTAAAAATACTTATGATAATATATAGAAACTTAGAAATTTGAAAATGCTTAAAATACTTGTGATGATATAAAAATAAAGAGGGTGCTAAAAACACTTGGTAAAGGAATCATAAGACGATGGCAAAAGCACTTAGGTGATGGTAAAGAAATTTAAGACGGAGATAAAGACCTAACGGCAATGGCAATGTAAAAGATAGTAAACAACTGGAAGACGGTGATATTTAAGACCATCAAATTAAACCTTCCGGGCTTCCCGGGTTTAGCTTGACGCATCGTAATTAAACCAAAAGGAGTCTTGTGACGAGGCAAGCCACCTCCTCAACCACCCGGGGAAGTCAGTGACACCACAAAGGTCAGGGTCAGAGGTCCTAAAAAGTGAGAAGGAAAAAAGGGGGAAAGTTTTTATTGTAAGGGGTATTTTTTTTTTTTTTTTTTGATTACAGAAGAAAAAAAATGAAAAGGAAGGCAAACAAAAGGTAAAAAGGGGAAATAGGAAAGGGAGGGGGAAAAAGGGGAAGGAAAGCGGCGGGCGAGGTTAAAATTTAAAGGGAGAACAAAAAGGAAGCGGGAGGGGCCGAAAGATTCGACAACCCATAGAGGCGACAAAGAGATCACGCGCTGCATCATCGTCGAGAGTAGCAATCACATGCAATGAGACCAAATACCAATGACACCAAAGAGAAGAGAGCAAAAAAAAAAAAAAATAATGATAATATGAAAAAAATCCGAGGTCAGAAGATGAAATTCAGGTCTTGGCATTCCTCGTCGCAATTGAAATGAAAGTCCGATTCATGGTCGGTTTCCCCTCAGAGGGGGGATGCAAATGCCGCGTGGGGCGACTGGTTTTTGAAATTTTGGCGATATTAAAAGGGTTTTGTACGAATATTGCTTGAGTGGCATTTTGCAGTTGACTTTAAAAAAAACGTCTCTCCGGTAATTTCCCATGAAACAAATGTATACCAGGCAAATATAACTTTAGTAAATATAACTTCAGATGAGCCAATCTGCTTATACCTGCTACTCACATTCATATATTTGCAGAAAAAAGGGTCTCCTTGTATCCCTCTAACA
>NW_023663425.1:5000-14939 GCF_015228065.2 Penaeus monodon
GTCGTTGGGATAAATTTTTTTTTCGTGGGGCCAAAGGGGGGGAAGGTTTTTTGTTTTTCCATAGGGGGTTTTGGGGGCCCCTTTACCCCCTTTGGGGCACCCAGAATGACCCGGGGCAGTTCGTTTTGGACTGTCTAAAGGTTGGTCTTTATATTTTCTTTAAAAATGCCCAATCAAAGCGAGGGAGGCATAGTATACAAGGGGGTGACGGGCATGTACATGGGGAATGTTCTTAGTACTCTGTGGGGGGCCCCCTTGCTTTTTTCCTCATTGTTCTCATGACAGACAGCCCTTGATTTTTTTGGGTTTCCAAACCAGGTCTGGACCCCCTTGGGGGAAAGGGGGAGGGCCCGGGTTATTTTCCTTTCCCCCAAGGGTAGGGGAAGTCCATTCCCTGGATTTTCAGACTCCCTTAAACCCTCTGCCCTCAAAAAGCCATGGTTTGGGGTTTTTGGGCTTCAGGGGAATCTGTAGCCCCGTCCTGAAAAACCCTCCTGGGTACCAGGTCCAATGCGCTGGGCTTTTTTGGGCCCCCAGTGTGGTCCAGTGGGAGGATGTAGCGAGATCTTTCCTGCATAGGAGAGGGATCTTGAAACCCCACTGGGGGGTTTTTATGTTGAGGTAAAGGACTTAAGGAATTAAAAAGGGGGCGGGACTGAGAACCCCACACGGGTGGCATTCCTTTCTCTGGGGCATGTTGTGATAGGTTTAACTTTGGAATTTGATTTTGGGCTGTTCTTTTTCCCGTAAAGTAGTAAACCTATCCAAGCAAGAGCTTACCTCTTTTCCCTTTTTGGATCGGGCTCCCCGAAGGGCAAGAGGGATTTCCAAATTTCAAAATTTTTCCCCTCCAGGCAAGGAATACTAAACAAGATGTGCCCTTTGTTTATTTTTGCTAAAGAGGGGGGCCCTATGCGGGCGCTGTTTCATGCCCCTTTTTGGAACCCGGGGGGTTTTGTTCTTTGGGGGGTTTTCATTTCCATGGAGCTGGTTCAGTCCAAACCTCTGGGGCATTTTCCCAAAGCCAGCTTGAAGAAAGGTTTGGGGGGCGGTTTACTTCCCCGGCCCCTTTTGGGTTTTAGGGAGGGGAACTATGGGTAGCCCTCTTCCGCTCGGGGGTTTAGAGGGGAAAATTTTCCCAGGATTTGGGTTGATGAGGGGGCGGGAAATTTGAAAGCTCACCAAACCAGTCACCGGTGGGAATGATGGGTCGAACCCCGTCAGGGGCCCGGGGCGGGGTTTTTTCCAACGGTTTTATATGTATCTCTTAGTTCCCTCAAGAAAAATAACATCGGGATTTATCGGGTTAAGCTGCCCTTTCTCTGCCCTTTGCAAGTCTTTTCTGGTTTTTAGGCGTTCTTGCCCTTGCCCCGTTCGGTTTGGCAAGGGGGGGTTTGCTTACTCGTTCTGGGCGGGGAAAAACTTTTGCCCGGGTCTTTTGGCCTCTGCCGGGGGGGTCGTGGGGGGGGAATCTCGGGGGGAGGGGGGGGGGGCGGGGGCTCGCTTACCCTTTGCCATAGCTCTGAAGGGTTTTATGGTGATTGAAGGACTAAACCACCTTCCCCCACTTTTCCCTGTTCTGCGGGCCCGTTTCCTTGGCTCCCTGACAGCCTCCCTTAGGGGGCTAGGTTGTGGGGGGTTTTCTTTCCCTTCAAAAAGTTTTTTGGAAACATTTTTCCCCTTTTGGGGGGTTGCCCTCCTAACTCGAAAATTAAAGTACCAGGGGGGCCCTTGTGACTCCTGGGACCCACCCCGATTTTTGGGGTTGGTCAGGTGGGTTTGGCCTTTTCAATGGCTTTAAAAGTCGGGCCCTTGTAGAAATTCCCTTTTCCTTTGTGGGGGTTCTTTTGCTTCTCAAAAAGGGGGGGCCCAAAGGGGGGGGCCTCTGGAACGCCTGCCATTTGGGCCCTTGCCCTTTTTCCATCTTGGATTCGGTCGTGGTTTTTCGGCTGGGCCACTATCCATGAGGGTATTTTATAGTGCCTAATGGTCCTAGTGAGGGGGTCCTCATCGACACCCCACCCAAATCTCCTCCCCCCAAAAGCCGCAGGGCCAGGGTAAAAGGAAAAATTGGGAAACCCCTTTCCTCTGACATGCTTGGTTTCGGGTATTGGGGAGGGGCGATCCCCGGGGGGTTGTCTAAAGAACCGGTTGGCTATTGAGGCCAGCCGCACCCCGGGCCCCGGGGCCGGGGGCCGGAGGGGGTGGTGGCTTTGGGAAGTCTCCTCCTTGATCAAAGGGCACATACCTGGCTGATGTCAAAGCTACTACTTTTGGGGGCCCCCCGGCCCTTACAAAATTGTAAAATTTTCCCGGGGCCCCCCCGGCCGGGCTGAATTTTGGGACGGAAAGGGAGATTCAACATCCCCACAGTGCGGTCATCGGCTTTTTGGGGGGGCGGGGAAAATTTTGTGCTTGACCGGGGGTTGACCCGGGCCTCTTTTGCCATCGGTACGTGGCAGTCCCTTTAGACGTAAATCCCGGAAAAAGCAAACCCGGTTTGCTTTTCTGGGGTGCATTATTATATATAAAATTTATTATAATATATAATATATATTTTTAATAAATAAAATTTTGCCCACAACTGCGAGATTACTCTACCTTGGGCCCTTTTTACCTCCCCTCTGTGAGGGGGGTTGGCCCTTCCCGATTTTTTCCCTAGGGCCTCTTGGGAGAACGAGGGTATGGGGCCCTTTATGAAAGATAAAAGGAGAAACCAGCCAAAAATTCTGCATTGCCCCAGACTTCGCTTGTGTTTCCCTTCCCCCATGTGACCCTTCGGCCTGCTCCGCGGGGATCCTTTTCCCCCCCCGGGCCCCTGATTGCATATTTGTTTATGGGGTATATTATAGTGAAATTTTTGTCCCCTTTAGCTTTAAAACCCTTTTTCGACGTTTTCCTCTGGGGGTTTTCCTTTGGGCCCTTGCCGCTTGATTCCTTGTCTTTTTTTAAAAGTCGAACCTTGACTTTGTGGGCCTTCCAGGTTTAGCGGTCTGGAAAAACCGGCACCTGGGGAAAAACCTAGGCAGGAAGGGGGAACTGCGGGGCCCTTTTGAAGGCAGGCCCTTTTTTTTACACACTTTCAGGAGGAGGAGGGATTAGAGCGAGCGGGCGGGCCCCCTGTACTACGGGAAAGGGAGATACAAGGCAGTTTGGGGGAAGACGGGGTCGCAGGAACCGCGAAGGGGAAAAACAGGCGCCCGGAAAGGCGAGCAAGCGCTAGGGGGGAAACGTGGGCCCCCGTTTTTGGCCCTTTGCTCTGGCCCTCCTTACGCGGGGAGAACGTCGCCCGGGGAAAAACCAAAGTCCTGGGAGTAGAACGTGGCCAAAAAGGGGGCGACTGGCCACGGAGTCCCCCCTGGACGCGATCCGTCTGCCCCAAAGGGCCCGTCGCAGCGGGGGAAAATTGTCGGGAAGACAGACAAAAGCGAGAAGACTCCCGGGGGGGAAAGGCCCCCCGGGAAAAAGCAGGCCGGTCAAGGAAGCCTCAAAACCGACGGTTTAAAAAACCCCACCGCGACGGGACGTTGTCGAGGAGGTTTGCCCGCCGTTTGGGATATCCCCCCTTTTGGAAAAAGGGGGGGTGCGGGGTTTCCCCCCCTAGGATATGGTGAGGGATGGGCGGGTTTTCGGATGAGGGTACCCGCCGATGTCCCCGGGGCCCGGGGAAACCGCCTACCCCGGGCGCGCCCCGGGTGAGTCGTTGCCTGCCCAAGGGGGCGCGCCCGGGTTGGGGTCGTTGCCTGCCCAAGGGCCCGGGGCCCGGGTGAGTCGTCGCCCGCCCAGGACCCCCAGATGAGTCGGGCGCCTGCCCCGGAAAGCGCCAATGAGTCGTCGCCCCGCCCAGGGCCCCGGCCCCATGAGGTTTTTTGCCCGCCCAGGACGCGCCGGTGAGGGCGTTATTGCCCCCGGACGCCCGGAGAGTCGTGCCGGCCGGGCTTTGCCGGAGAGTCGTCCGGGCCCGCCCCCGGGGCCCCCCGGATGGGTTTGGGGCGCATGCCCCGGGGCGGGGGGCCCGGGTGAGTCGTCGCCTGGGCCCGGGACGCGCCGGAAAGAGTCGTCGGGCCCGCCCCCGGGCGGGGCCCATGAGGGCGTCCGGGCCCGCCCAGGACGCGCGGTGGAAAACTTTGTCCTGCCCAGGCGCCCGGATTTGGGGCGTCGCCTTTCCCAGGGGCGGGGCCGGATGAGTTGCCCGCCCAGGACCGGGGGCCCCGGGGAGTCGTCGCCTGCCCAGACGCGCCGGATGGGCCGCCTTGGGCCCGGACGCGGGGCCCGGTTATTTGTCGCCTTTCCCAAGGGCGGCCGGAAAGATTTGTCGCCCGCCCCGGACGCGCCGGAGAGTCCCCCCTCGCCTGCCCCGGGGCGCGCCGGATTTAGTCGGGGCCTGCCCCGGAACCCCGCGGATGAGTTTTGTCGCCTGCCCAGAAAGCCCGGGGGAGTCGTTTGCCTGCCCCGGACGCGCCGGGGTGAGGCGTCGCCTGCCCCGGACCCCCCGGAAAGAGTCGTCGCCTGCCCAGGGTTTTCCCCCGGGGGGAAACGCCTTTCCGAGGACTTGGCGGGGGGAGCTTTCCCGCCCAGGGGCATGCCCGGGGGAGCTGCCTGCCCAGGACTTTCCGGAGGAGCTGCCCCCGAGGACTGCCGGAGGAGCGGGCCCCGCCGAGGACATGGGCCCGGAAAGGGGCTGCCTGCCCAGACGTGCCCCGGGGGAGCACTCGCCCAGGACATGCCCGGGGGAGCTTTCCTGCCGAGGACATGCCGGAGGAGCGCCTGCCGAGGACGTGCCGGAGGAAATGCCTGCCCAGGAGGGCGCCGGGAAAAAAGCTTTCCCCGGGGGTTAAGGGGGGACTGGGGGGAGGAGCCACGGAAAACCAAGCCCACAGAAGGCAGGACCGTGATCGCCGGGAGATTTCGGGTGACGGAAAGGGGGAGGTTTCCCGGGGCCATATCACCCGCCCCGGGTGGAGGGCCCCGGTTTTTAGGCCCTCTCCGGGGTTGTGGCTCTCTCAAAAAAAAATCTTTAAATTTTTGGAAGATTTTTTGAAAAAAAGAAGGGAAAATTGTCACAAACTGCGAGATTCCCCCTGGACCTTCCCGTGTTTCCCCTTCACCCCGTAGGCGGGGGTTAGGGCCTTCCCCATTGGTTTTTCCCACGCCTCGTGGGGAAAAGAGGGTATGGGCCCCATACCTCGGGGCCCGGGAGATAAAAGGGCACCCGCCAAAAAAAATTTGGCAGTTGGGCCCCTGCCCCTTTTGGGCTTGTTTTTTTGGGGGGTCCCCTTTCCCCCATGTGACCTCGCCTGCTCCGGGTCCTCTCCTTTTCTCCCTCACGTCCGATTGTACCCTATTTTGGTTATATGTATGGTTTTAGTGAAAAATTAATTTCCTTTAACAGTAAAAAACCTTTTCGTATTTTTCCTCTTGGGGTTTTTCCGTTTCCTGACCGCTTGATTCTTCGTTCCTTTTTTAAAGTGAACCGACTAACAATAATTTGATATATAGAATAAAGTATTTCTATTTAATATATAAAAAAATTTAAAATTTTTTTATGTAATGTTCATAAAGCATGTTTTTTTCAATTTTTCATTAATTTTTGGGGGAAAATGTTTGGGGATATATAAGATATTCTATATCTTTTTTTGGGCCCTGATGTGAACCCAAAGAAATATCTCTCAATACTCAGGTAAATATGGGAAAATTTATGAAAAATTTTATTAAATCGTCGGGTCTAGGTACAAAATATTTATATTGAAAAATTTTACAAATTTCTATCCCTAAAAGGGAAAAAGCTTTCATATTAATAAAAGGCCCTGGGTAAGAAGAGGGGAAACTTTAGGTTTAAATTTTCGCAAACTAAAGCTTTTGATTAAAACATTTCAGGGTCATGCACAGGGAAAAATAGCAATTTGTTTTTTATTTATTCCCTTTATTCTTTAACCTTGGGATATTCCCCCCCCGGGACAAATGAATACGGGAAGTGGGCTCAGACAGATTCCGTTTTGTTTACAAAAAGTGTTTGAATGGTCTTTAAAAAAATTTACGGAAATTCATATTATGTTCTACATAATCAGGGATACTTCTTGTATAGTTTAAAAGAAAATGAAGGGGGAAAATCATTTATCCTTTTAAAAAGTAATTATTCAATTTAAAAAAAGTGGGTATAAATTAAAAAAACTAAAAGGAGTGGGGACGTCCGAAAACCCAGTCGAAAAAACGAAGGAAAAATAAAGATGGGAGGTGCTTAGGGCCCCCCACATTTTCAACCTTTATTTCGGTTGTTCTAAAATTTTTTTTTTGAATTTTTTAAAAATGTCGATAAATAAGAACTTGTATATACCTTTCCCATTTCCTAAATATAAAATAAGTAAAAATTGTTGAAAAATATAAAAAATTCAAATTTAAATCAATTCGTTAATTAAGCCGAGTCTTTGGGAAAGGAGTCGAGCCTTTGGTAACAGCGTAGGAAACTGCCCCCGGGGGAAAGTCCGAATTTAAAATTAAACGGGCAGTATCTAGTGTCGTAAAAAAGTTTTTGCCAACGGAAAAAAAAGGCCCCAAACGCCCCCATTCTTTGGCCCCCCTCTCTTCTCTCTCTCTCTCTCTCTCTCCCCTCTCTCTCTCCTCTCTCTCTTCTCTTCCTCCCCCTCTCTCTCTCTCCTTTTTTCTCCCCTCTCAAAAACTTAATAAATATAAGCAGAGTTTTTTATAGACTTTTCCATAAATTTTACGCGAAGATATCATCTTAATTTTTTCTCTTGTAAAAAAACACTTTGGCGGAGCTTTTTTTCCACTTTTCCCTTATTCAATTTTTCTTTTTTTCTTTTCTCCAAATTTTCTCAAATCCCCAAGTTACGGGAAAAAGGGTTTAAAACGGAAAAAGAATTATTGCCCTTTCAAGAAGCGTTGGGGAATTAAACCTTTAATTGGAACGTTTTTTTACTTTTGGTTTTTATTCGTCAATCTTGCTTCGCGTGCCCGGGGCTCATAGAAAAAAGAGGTCTATTTAAGTTAATTAGAAATTTAGAATTTGACAATGGATTCCTTGGAAAAATGCTGCTTTGGGCTTGATTTTATAGGGCCTGAAAGTGTTGTGTTTTTTCTAGTGGTTTTAAGATGTGGGGAAATTTAAAAAAATTTTGTGATTTTGTTCTTTTAAGAATGTAATTTTTAATTTACGCAGAAAAGCCGGGTTAATACTACATATTTATTTTTATTCAGTCACGAGATAAAATTTATATATAAAATTTTTTTTTATAAATTTTATAATATTAATTAAAATAGATATATATTTTAAAAATTTTATTTTTAATTATTTATTTATTATTTTATATATTAAAATTTTACAAACCAAAAACATATAAAATTTACATATAATATTTTATATATATAGATATTAATATATATAATTTTATATATATATAAATATATATTTTTTATATATATTAATTTTAATTTATTTTTATAAAATTATATATAAAATATATTATATTATATATGGATATTTATTTATGGGGTTGTGGGTATACATTTTTTTTTTTCTCTTTTTTTCTTTTTTTTTTCTTCTTTTTTTTATTATCTTTTTAACCAAAATTATCTTCTGGATTTAAAAAAAATACGCAATTTCTTTCCGAACCTTATATTTTAAATCCGTAAACTATCCACTGCAAAAAAGAAGAGGCTTTTCAAAAACCCGTCCAGGGAAAAAAATTGAAACCATTTTGCCCGTTTTTTTTCATCAGCCCCTTTTTTGCTGCCAGCCCCCTTTACCAACTAACATTTTTCACCACGAATTTTGGCAGCGTATCGGGAGCGCCTGGGTCAGGTCAATAGGTTTGGGGGTACCCCGGGTCGATTTGGGGTGTAAAAATTGGGAAAATTTTTTTGTGCTTTTCGTGTATGCATGTTTAAGAGAGAGAGAAGAGATAAGGGGGGGAAAAAAAATGTTTTCCCCTCTGTATCTTTTATTTAGGTTTTTGGTGGTGGGTACAGCAAAACCCCACACCACTTTACCACTCACTCACCACTTTACTCACTTTACTCATCATCACCCCCACCCACCACCCACAACACACCACCCCACACACACAAAACCCCCACCCCACACACAACACACACCAAACACACCAAAAACCCACACACACACAAACACACAAAAACCTACACACACACACTCCCCTCATTCACAAACATCACAAACCATAATCAACAAAAAGAATTTGACGGAAGGAGGTGAGCCAAAAAGGAAAGAAAAATGAGCAGAGGAGAATAAAGGGAAAGTAAAAAATAAGGGGGTTATTTGGGCCCCCCCCATTTTCCCCTTTTCCTGTTTAAAAACCCTTTAAACGGTTTTTACATTTTATCTTGAATTTGGGAAAAAAAACATAATTATTCTTTTTTAGTGGAACTGGGATAATTTTTATTACACAATTGTAAAAAATTTAACAGAAAGTTCCGTTAAGGGTAAAGTGTTAAACTTTTTCTTTTTTTTGTTTTTGTTTTTTTTTAAAAATATATTAATTTTTACCAATAAATTTCTAAAGTTGATTTCCGTCTACTTTTTTTGGGTTTTAATTTTTTTTTTTCTTTTAGTGTCATCACCGGGAAATTTCTTTTTTATAAAAATATTCAGTATAAATAAACGCCTAGTTCACATCTTCCCAAAATTTTCAAATTTTAAACTTTCCCTTTTTTTTGGGGTTAAAAATTTTTTGTGTGTGTGTTTTGGGGTTTTGTGTGTGTGTTTTTGTGTTTTGTGTTTTATAGATATTTTTTTTAATAAAAATATTAATATATATTAATTTAATAATATAATTTTGGGGTTGTGTGGTTGTGGTGTGTGTTTTTTTTAATTTTTTTGGGGTTATAAATATATATAATATATATATATATATATAAATATATAATATTATAGTTTTTGGGTGTGTGTGGGTGTGTGGGGGGTTTTTGTTATTATTATATATATATATAAATATATAATAAAATATATATATATATATTTTTTGTTTTTTTTGGGTTGGTTTGTATATATATATTAAATATATATTAATATATATATATTAAAATATAAAAATTTAAAATTTTTATATATATATATTTAATATATTTTTAATATATATAATATATTTTGTATTTGTACTATATATATATAATTATTTAATATATATATTATATTTTAATTATATTATATATATTGAAAAGAGGAGAGAGAGAGAGAGAGAGGGAGAGAGAAGAGAAATATTTATATATTTTAATTATTTTATATATATATAATTTTAATATAATATTATATAACAATTTCATATATATTTCTTTTCCTCTTCCTCTCTCTCCTTCTCTCCTCTCTTTCTCTCTCTCTCTTTCCCCTCTTTCCCCTTTTCCCTCCTTCTTTTTTTCTCTCCTCACTCTCCTCTCACCCCACCCATCTCCCTCTCTCCCCTTTTCTTTTCTTCTTTTTTTTTTTCTTTTTTTTCTTTCCTTCAGAAAAAAAAATTCGGCCTAAACGAAAACCGTTGACGAAAAATAAATATTAGTTTAATGATAATATTGTATAACTGCATGAAATTTAAAAAATAAGGCGGTAATAAAACGAATCAGCAGTATAATAATGTAAAAATACAAGAAGAATATTAGAACGATTTACGTGTTTTTAGTAAGTAATATACCCATCCGTGGTCCCCATACGATAAAAAAGAGAGAGAGGAAAGGGGGGAAGTCAGAAACTATGAGAAAAATTTTTGAAAGGGAAGGGGATGGGAGGTAAGGCGAAGAGAAGAAGAGAGAGAGAAAGTAGAAAGAGATGGGTTGGGGGGGGACGAAGAGGAAAAAAGAGAGAGAAAGAGAAAGCGAGAGAGAAGGGAAAAAGAGAGCTGTAAGAAGTGTGGGGGCGATCTTTATCCCCTTGCTGCCGCCAGAGTAAAATAGCGGAGAATGATCCCCCTGTAC
>NW_023663426.1:0-5000 GCF_015228065.2 Penaeus monodon
CCCCCAAACAGATGCCCATTGTGGTGAGGGGCCTTAGGAGATGCAGATGGGGCCCACTGTTGGGAATCACCCTTATCATGGGCATCACCCCTCGACTTTGTACTAGTCATGAACTGTCCAGGGGAGCATGGGCACAGGTGGACCACTTCCCTCCCCAACGAAACTCCAGGCTTACCATGGCCAGTATGAAGATTTTGAAACCTTTATTATGGGCAGTGAGACTTGTCCCTTTATCAACTAGATCCACCGATTTTAATTTCCCCGGTTTCCTGGCTCTGAACACTATTACTATCACCTCCTTAATCCCTACTGGCCACATCTCTACAAACCTTTGGTGTATTCTGTTCCCCCCAGTAAAATGCGTTCAATTTTTATGATCCTATTCTGACACACTCTCATCTTCCACAATGCCCCCAAATACGAGTAGGCGAAGTTTCCCTCCACAGCCGCATGCTGATTGCTCCCGCTTTGTTAGTTACACCCGATTCCCAAGCTAAAGCATTATCTCCTCTGACTGATTTCACTGGTAAACCCATTCATGGCCAACCTCATCCCTCTCTCAAGTAGTGGAATTGTCCACAGACTATCTATGAAAAGGATTAGATAGACTGTAGAGAAGACTTACTTCCCTGCCTCTTTATTTATGATGCAATGCGTTGCTACAACATTCCCCCTCGAGACCCTCTAATGGAAGCCGCCTTTGCCGCGGTGGGGGGGGGGGCTTGAGGCCCCAATGAACTGGAAAGCCGGCCCAGAGGGCTATCCATACTGGAGAGTCACCAGTGAGGGATGGGGACAAAATGGCTTCCTGATGCACCAAGGCCTATGAGAGGGATGGTGAAACCCTCCCCTAGTTCATTCCATCTTGTACCAGGAAGAACACCCCCCACATGTTCTGCCATGCGTGGCATCCAATATTACCAGGAGGTTGAGCGAGCTGCACGCGCGGCCGCAGCTAGAGACACACATCCTTGGCCCTTTATTTGGAAAGAAGGCCCTTGATCAAGGCCCAGTCAAGTCAATCGGCTAGTCAAATATGGCTAGGGTCAAACAGGCACTGTTCAGTCGGTAGTGCATAGGTCACTACTGTAATAGTGGCTGCGATATTTTCTCATTACCCCTGTCACTGTGGGAAGATTTGAGCCCCAACTATAGCTTCCCCTCGTTGGACTTAATGGTGGGTGGGGTGTGAGGAAATGAAGAATTCTAATTTGTATGAGTACTACAAATTTTAAAAAAGATCTAGTCTTTTCCCTGGCGACCTACTCATTCCCGACCATTCCGATGTTGCACTCTGGAACCTTTCCAGCTTCCAAAGGGCAAGAATGGGAATTGTAATCGTTCCCGAGCTCCCAAACCAGATAAGAAAGGGAAAAGTCAATCCAAAAGGGAAAATCAAAATTAAAAAAGTATTTCTTATAGTAAGTATCTAGTATTGAAGACCATTGAGGGTGTATCAATCATGGATGTTCTATTTTTTAAGTATATCAAAAATATTTGAGGTATGTCAACGTGATCCTTGCATCACCCCACAGGGAGATGGTAGCCTGATAGTTGTGGTTTCATCACCAGATGAGAGTGGCCGTCTGCATGCGATATGTGACATCCCTGGGGCTCAAGTTTCATGTTCTCCTCACAAAATCACAATCAGTGTAAGGGAATTGTTTTTCCCGAAACCTGATGAGGTATTCTGATGAGAAACAGTTAAAGGAACCAGAGAATTTAAATGTAGTGGCAGTAAAACATTTCAAGAAGAAAGTTGATTGTTTGGAACAGTCGACACCAGCTCTCCTTCTAACTTTTAACACTTTCGTCCTTCCAGAATCAGTTAAGTTGGCATGGTACCACCTAAAGGGTTAAAGTCATATTTTGCCCAACCCTATGTGGTGATTCCACTGCCAGGATTATGGGCATGGAGCCAACTCTTGTTTGTTTAAAGGAAAAGGGAAAACAAAAGTATGTGTAAAGTGTTGTACAACAGGTCAACAAGGAGATGACAACAGTCCAGGTCCAATATGCTGTTATCACTGCAAAGAAGCTCATGAAGCTTCTTCAAAGCAATATAAAAGGTAAAAATTTTAAAAAAAGTATTGTTAACAAGGGCAAGGAGAAAAATTTAATTTCCAGAGGCAACGCAATGTGACCGTGTGCTGTTTGCACAGCCAGGTAAATCCTTTGTTCAGCTCTAGCCCAACCTCCCTTCCCACTAACCCTTGCCCTCCGGTGCTTCTTACACCGCACACTCTGCCACTTCCTTAAAAACCCCAGTCCCCAATTGCATGAAACTTGCCTCTGGTGAATTCCCCCAGAAACAGAGTAGGAGTGAAAGGGTCTATTTGAGGAGGAACTTTCCCCAAAATAAGGGCTTTGGAGGCATCAGGTAAGGCTCCAAGGCTCATGGTGCCAGCTCCAACTGCCACCACATCCACAGGTCCTCCACTGCTAGGAAGAATACCCCTGGAGCAAGGCTCAGGTACGCCCTTTTCCCAGGCAAGGGAATCCTATCCTGTTCAAAAGACTCATTCAAATGGAGTCTTTGAAGCCCTCAGGCAGGACTCCAGGGGCCTCAACGGTGACAGCTTCAGCTGCCACCACATCCACAGGGGCCTCCCCGGCTAGACAGAATGCCCCTGAAGCAAAGGTTAGGTTTTGTCCTTTGCCCAGGCAAAGAAATCCTGAGCCTGTCAAAAGGAAGCCTGGGGGAAAACTAGTTCTATGGGTAAAACAACCCCTCAAAAGATTATCCCCAAGATTCAGGGAAAGGACAGCCTAAAGGTGTGGGCCAAACCATAACCAAAGTTGCTGCCCCAAAGTTACTAATGAACTATCTCTTCACCTTAGAAGAGGTAGTTTAAAGAACTGGATAACCTAATTCAATGGAAAGGTCAGGGAATTCATGCAAAATGGAAAGAACTGCAACATCTGATAGCTTCGTGTAACCCAGTTTTTGTATTCCTATAGAGATTATGACTAGGGAAAAAACATTCAATTTCCTGAGAGGATTCCAAATTTAAGCCCTTTATGGGACCCCATGGAGGGTAGCAGTACAACACTGCAGGTGAAGGCTGTGAGAATAGGCTTGACACGACCTTATACTGTTGCATCTATCTACCTTCCCCCACATAATCTTAACATGGATGATTTTGGGAAAATCTACTTGGGCAGTTGCCACAAAACCCTTTCTACTCTTGGAAGAAATTTCAATACTTTGGCGAAGGTGAATAGTTTTCCAGGTATTGAGTGCATAGGGTGGTGACTTGAACTTGTGGACTGAAATCTTCACATCACAAATTCACCTTGCAGTAGAAGCATCCATTCCCAAAAGTAGCGGGCATTACCGTCGACCTCCGGTACCATGGTGGTCTGATGAATGCCCAAAAAGCTCTCAGAGCAAGAAAAGCTGCATTAAGGTAGTTAAAACGACGCCCCAGCAATGTAATCTTGATGTTAGCATGGGATGGGACAAAGGGGGGCTTAAGATCATGGGGAAAAAAGGATCACTGTCACCACATGCTTTGAAGAAGATGGGATAAACATCCCCCCCCACAAAAAGATGTTGCAAAAAGCTAGCTAAAACCATGGCAGAAACTCCTTTGGGGCATCTTTCATTTCCCAATTTTTCCACTCTTCAGGCTGAACGGGGAATGACACCCGTGTCATTTTCAGTAGGGGCAGCAGAACTTCCCCTACAAGTGGAGCTTCCCGAAATTCCTGTTGGACCTATTTTAATAAAATCTTTTTTAGGAGGGTAAGCCATCCCATGAAAAAGGGCTATAAAACATTCTTTTCCTTAAACCTGGCAAGATGTTAAAAACCAGGAAAAATTTCAGACCAATTTCTCCCCCAGCTGCTATGCCCAACCGATGGAGAAAAGGTAAAACTTCAGGTTGACATGGTTGGTAAAAGGGAAAACGTGCTCACCCTACCAATATGGGTTTTGAAGATTTAGATAGTTATAGTGCACTTGTAAAGATGGAAAAAGCTATACAGAATTCCTTTTCAAGCGGTCATGTTTTTAAAAGTCTTCTTTGACCCCTTTAAAAAGGCTTACAATACTACTTTGGAAACATGGGGATACCTAAACTGTATGACATTAGTTTAAGAGGAGCATTCCTACCTATACAAAGCTTCCTTGCTAACAGGAAGGTTAGAGTTGGGTGGGAAGTGTTTAAACCCCGTTTGCCATTGCCCATAAATGACAAAAAGTTGAAAAGTTTTTCCAAATGTGTTGAGAATCTGTTGTTGATGATTTAACTGTACAGCTCAGATGAGGCTTACAGGAGGGTTTCAAAGGGCACATGCAAGCTGCAATAAATCAGGTTGTACAGGGGGCAACATATATGGGTTAAATTTTCCCCAAGCAAGACCATGCTTACATTTCCACAAAGAGGAAAATCTATCCTTTTCCCCCTTATATGGGGCAAACCCATTTCAATTTTTCCAAAAAATGAAGTACTTGGGTCTAATTTTTTATCAAGGCTTCAGGGTGCTACATAAAAAGTTAAAATTTGGGGGTACAAAGCACTTTGTATTTTTCTGGTTTTTCAACATTTTGGGGGTGCAGACCGCAAAGCTTCTGCGGCTTTACCAAACCTTATTTGTTTTAAGCTTGATTTGGAGTGAGGGCTTATTCATTGCAAATTTACAGTTCTCCAGATTTTGGCCTCAGTTCATAATGAAGCCCAGAACTGTACTGGGGCTTTCATGTTTCACCTGTGGAATCCCTGTACCACCATGACATATGAACCACCATGACTATATGAACTGATTCACTACACGAGACTACAAAGGTTCTGGGATCTCCTACTCCAATTGGTTCTAAAACCCCTTGAGAATGGCCGATCTATGGGTGAGAATGAGGGAAACTTGTGGAAGATCCTAGTGAAACCCTATTAAATTAATTTTAAGTCTTTATAGGGTTCTGGCTGTTCTAGAATTCCCCAATTCCCCTTGGACTAATCAGTTGAGCTGGATTTGGTCGGAATTGGGAAAGGGGAGGG
>NW_023663426.1:15000-17500 GCF_015228065.2 Penaeus monodon
TTATATAAAGCGTTGCAGTGTTCTTGAAAATTAGTGCACAAAGATAGATAGAAGAGAAGGGGGGGATATGCGAGGATACTGTAGTAAGCAGTTAAAATTTTATGTATTCCTCTTTCTTCTAGTAGGTTTATCGCTCGATTATGCAACCTGTGTTTATCTTATTTCGAACACGATTAATAGAGTTTGGAAACATTTTATTTATCTGTCTTTACGCACCTACCTGAATTTCTTCAGTCTGCTTATAGAAGAGAGAGAGGAAGAGGTTGTGAGTAAGAGTGAATGAGAGAGTTGAACAGCAACACAAATTGAACGCATCATTCTTGAACAGGCTTGTATGATGCATATATCTCATATTTATGTGGCTAACCTCATAATCTGTTGCCTTGATGCTAGACTACAGCATTTATGACGTGTGCCAAGTGAATTAAAACATATGGTGCATCTCATATTGTCCAGTCCTCATCGTCAACATGCCCAAATAAGTTGTTAGAATTGCAGCAAAATTTCAGTATATTACTTGAATCAAGAAAAGTTGGAAGTTCTACATTGCAGGCCAAATGATGCTGCCATATTCCTTTGCTGTGTTCCAATGAAAATCGTATTCACAATCATGAATTTTTATTCATTTTGATCGTGTTTATAGGCAAAATAAGTGCATGCCTCATTAATTGCTTGACAGAAAAATAAGCATAACAAGAAAGACGCGATAGGATAAAGAAATACGAATATTCCCCTA
Organism: Penaeus monodon; assembly: GCF_015228065.2. Lineage (NCBI taxonomy): Eukaryota > Metazoa > Arthropoda > Malacostraca > Decapoda > Penaeidae > Penaeus > Penaeus monodon. Next base: position 15,737 of record NW_023663426.1, read on the forward strand.
TCTCTTCTGAGTTTGTCTCAAGAGGAAGTTCCCTTGCGATTCCGTGCTAAGCAAAAGAATTTGTTCGATACGCCGTTGTTGGAAAATCATTCGAATAGAAGGATAATGGACAATAGTGTCGCCTCACACAATTACGAAACAATTATTGGACGCTTATGATCTAAGCTGCAACCATGTACATGACTGCATATTCTATTCATGTACATATAATTGGTATATAACACCACATATATATTCATTATTTAAAAGAACAAGAGGACCATAGGTTTTTCGCATTCCTTCAGAAAGAATTTTAGAGCTGGCAGCCTCGGAGCGAGACACTATACACCTTTCTGTAGCATCCCGAATCACCTAACAGGTAGATACATAGTTTCAAATTGTATGACGGTCGCTACAAAACACGGCCTAGTGTGTGTGTGTGTGTGTGTGTATGTGTGTGTGTGTGTGTGTGTGTGTGTGTGTGTGTGTGTGTGTGTGTGTGTGTGTGTGTGTGTGTGTGAGAGAGAGAGAGAGAGAGAGAGAGAGAGAGAGAGTTAGTTGCGGTTGTTAACATTTCGAAGGATCACAAGCCTTCATTCTCAATATTGTAAGCGGAAACCAGATGATAAAGTTGTTCGACAATTCATTTATGAAGATATGGTTCTGGATTTTACAAAATACGTAATCGAACAAGGTAAACGCAATCATCAAAGTAAATACAACAATACAAATATTAACACGGTACTAAAATTTATACAAATCATAAATCATAACTATAAATATTTGTGATGTACAAGACAAGTATGCTAAACTAACCAAAGAGCTTGTTTATGGTGAGGTAAGCTAGTTGCTGTTGTTAACGTTTCGAAGGATCACAAGCCTTCATTCTCAATGCTGTAAACAGAGTTGTGGTCTGAATTCTGTGACTATGATGTATCCTCGCAGTCGATGGTCTTTATGTAAATCCACAAGGGAGCAAAGTCTAAGAAAAAAAAGTGGAATGTTCGGGAACCCGGCTGAGAAATCTGGCTTGTTTTGTCTTTCCCATCTTATGAATGTCATGGCGCAGCCGAGGTGAAAACAAGGACAATTGTAATGGTTATGCATATGAAAATACGAGTGAAGTAACAGTGTTCTGTGGATATATATATATATGTATATATATATATATATATATATATATATATATAGATAGATAGATAGATAGATAGATAGATAGATAGATAGATAGATAGATAGATAGATAGATAAATAGATAGATAGATAGATATAGATAGACAGATAGATAGATATAGATATAGATATTATTAAATAAAGATAGAATGCAAGATTATGAAAAATACATTAACAGCTTGTGAGACAATCCTTACAGAGTGGCTACATCTATGAGTTTGATTGAGTTTTTCTTGCAATGCATTGTGTGTCTTTGTTTGCAGGTGTACACGTATGCGAGCATAAGAGTGAGTCAATGTTAATCAAAGTAAATATAGCAGAATTTCTTATCATATTAAAGTATAATATACATTTACAAACGATATTCCAATGATGCATCCGTATCGGCGAAAGTATGTCTTCTGCTTGTGTTTACTGTTATGTATCAGAGTATATGTATGTATGTGTATACTTGTCTTATGAGCTGCTTCAGATTTGTTGACTTTCATAATTTGTAGAATCATACACGACTAATTCCGAATTTAGAAGACTTTTTAAAAGCATTTGAAAGAAAAATATTCTTTGTGGGAATTTATGATTAATGAGGCTACTTTTCTGATTCCATCTCTTTCA
>NW_023663426.1:27500-30000 GCF_015228065.2 Penaeus monodon
AAGGTTATATATATATATATATAAAATATATTATATATATATATATTCATACAACACAACACACAACAAACCCCAAAACCACAAAATAATAATATATATATATATATATATATATACATATATATATATATATATATATATATATATATATTTATATACACACAACACAAACACACACAAAACACCACAGCATATATATATATATTATTATATATATATATATAATATATATATATATATATTATTATATAATATATATATATATATATATGTATATTTTATATAACATTTGTGTGTGTTGTGTGCGGTACATTTACATAAAAGTGAAACAATTTACCATGGCTTTTTCATTACATATTATTTATTTTACTTTATTTATTTATGGTTTGTTTCTTTCTTTCTCTTTTCTCTGTGTTTGTAGATCCCCACTAATCCTTAAATAAAACCTTTGATTAATCAGGATTCTCAAGGAGGAATCCGAAATCTGTTGCAGTTATGATAACAGTCAATGGGAAAAAAGCGCACTTAGGCAATGTATAATTTAGCTGGATTTTTCCGCGTCCAGGATTGGAGTGCAAGTGTGAGTTCAGAACATTAAAATATTAAAGGAAATCATCAAATTTAATGAAGTGAATGTGTCGCTCTAATTATCGTTTTTTGCCACACTATCTATCTGTTCTATCTGTCTATATTTGTTTGTAGTTTGTTAGACTAAAGATTATAAATAAAATAAAAGAAATGAAAAATTGCTTTACAGAGTTACGTTTTCACTTCAAAGTTATTGGGGAAAATCGGGAAAACGTGAAATGTGTTCCGTATTTTCGTATCAAGGATTGACAAAGACCTGAGGAATTAAAAAAAGTCTCGGGTACAGAGTCAAATACGAACAAAACTATATTGATTCATTGCAGCAAAAGTTAACAAACGAGAAAAGAGTAGACGTTTTTGTGATATAAGTAATAGTCTATGTATATTGAGTATTATCGATTTTTGATCATTTATTTTTAATATGCACTGCAATAAGCAACAATCAGCAAAGAATATCTTTAAACGAAACATTTGAAAAAAAAAAAAAAAAATTAAAAAGGGTTTAAATTTGGCTTTTTGTTATCTATTACCCTATGTACATTATTATTATTTTATTATATTATTATTATTAATATTATTATATTATTAAATTATCATTATTTATATATTATACATACTTAAAGGTGTTTCCCCTCCTTTTTTCTATGTCTTTGTTATTAATAATTAAACTTTCCCTTTCTCTTGATCACCCGTTCATTTTCCCTTTACATCTTTGGTATTGGAAATTTTTTTATCCATTGTTACAGTATATCCTAAATGAAAGAGAATGAATCAGAAAAAAAGTAGCTCATTTAAACATAAATTCCCCCAAAGAATTTTTTTCTTTCAAATGCTTTTAAAAAGTCTTCCCAAATTCGGAATTAGTCGTGTATGTTCTACAAATTATGAAAGTCAACAAATCTGAAGCAGTCATAAAGACAAAGTATACAATACAACAAATTTCTCTGATACTACAGTAAACCCCAAGCAGAAAGCATCTTTCGCCGATACGGATGCATCATTGGAATATCGTTTGTAAATTGTCATATTTAACTTTAATATGATAAAAAAATCTGCTATATTTACTTGATTAAACATGACTCACTTCTTATGCTCGATACGTGTTTCACCTGCAAACAAAGAACACCAATGCTTGCAAGAAAAACTCAATCAAACTCATAGATGTAGCCACTCTGTAAGGATTTTCTCACAAGCTGTTAATGTATTTTTCATAATCTTGCATTCTATCTTTATTTTAAAAATATCTATATCTATATCTATCATCTGTCTATCTATATCTTTTCTATTACCTATCTATCATCTACTATCTATCTATCTATCTATTTACTATCATCTATCATCTACTATCTATCTATCTATCTATCTATCTATCTATCTATCTATATATATATATATATATATATATATATATATATACATATATATTTTATATCCACAGAACATGTTACTTCACTCGTATTTTCATATGCATAACCATTACAATTGTCCTTGTTTTCACTCGGCTGCGCCATGACATTCATAAGATGGGAAAGACAAAACAAGCCAGATTTCTCAGCCGGGTTCCCGAACATTCCCCTTTTTTTTCTTAGACTTTGCTCCCTTGTGGATTTTCATAAAGACCATCGACTGCGAGGATACATCATATCACAGAATTCAGACCACAACTCTGTTTACAGCATTGAGAATGAAGGCTTGTGATCCTTCGAAACGTTAACAACAGCAACTGCTTACCTCACCCTAAACAAGCTCTTTGGTTAGTTAGCATACTTGTCTTGTACATCACAAATATTTATAGTTATGATTTATGATTTGTATAAATTTTAGTACCGTGTTAATATTTGTATTGTTGTATTTTCTTTGATGATTGCGTTTACCTTGTTCGATTACGTATTTGTAAAATCCAGAACCATAT
>NW_023663426.1:35000-37500 GCF_015228065.2 Penaeus monodon
GTGGTAGCGGTACTTTCTGATGGCACCTATCAAATTCGCAGAGGGCGAAAACGACCGTCTGTTGTCCCACGTGGACCGGCTGTGGCGTTACCATGGGCCAGGAAGCTACTCCTAGGGCCATGGTGAAAAAGATGACGTTAGCCCCAGTAGCGGCGATGAGGACGTGGCAGACGCTGACCGAGATGAGGACGAGCATTTGGACGGTGAGGGCGATGCAACAGACGTCAGTGGTGACCATGAGCCAGGTCTTGGGACAGGAGATACCCCTCTGGGTGCCACTGCCAATCTACCGCCGCCCACACCTCCTCCAGAGCGACCCCAGCGAGAGCGAAGAAAACCGCACTGGATGAAAGATTTTTGTGTTTCTGAGAACTGATTTCAATTACGGTTACTTTTTTTTGAAAGGGAAATTTTTTTTGTTTTCCCGAGGACTAATTTTATTTAAATTTTCTGTAGTTTGTTTCAGGTTTAGGTATGTCAGAGCAGACGGGTCGTCTGCTTGATAGGGGGGGATAGTGCTACGCCAGTGGGTCTTTGTCTCTGTGCGAAACATGTGTTAACATGAAAAGGATGACCTGGGCATGTGTTAACATGAAGGGACCTGGGCAAACATGACGCAACTGGCTGTGAGCGAGGAGCGGAGGAACAAGCCAAGAGAGACGGAATTTGGGGGCTGCTCTGGTGAAGACCTCGTGTGTGCCCTTGTGACCTGATAAACTTTGTTGCCCTGTTATAAGCTGTATCGTGCAGTGTGATATGCTGGTTTTCCCCTGTATTGTGCCTATAGAAAAGTGTACGGGTAAATAACTTGTGTAAATAAAGGAAAGACTGTCATTGCGTGTTTATTTCGTGCCCTGCCTCGCCACTTGGCGTTACCCCCCGTGGTGTTCTGGGACGCTGTGGTGCCGGTGCCTTTGGAGCTGTTCAGTGTTCACTACCCTGTGAATAGCACCCCGTCTGCCTAGCTGCCTGCGCTGGTGGCAGAGAGATGAGGCGGCCGGGTAACAATATGTAATATATATATACCGCACTAATCTGTGGTTAAAACTCCATCCAAGACATCTGGTCATTCAGCAAAATGACAAGACCATTTTCATTGAAAGACTGCTTGCAGGAAGAAACATCAGCAGGCATAGGCAGACTGCTTTCATCTGCAAAGGCATTTCAGTATAAAAAGCTGAGATTTATGCTAAAATAAATTTTTAAAAAAAATTTTAATAAAGTGATCAAGCATTAGTACATACCAGTCGAAGCATCCTGCAAAATATATCTTATAGTACAGCTTTCCAAAGCATTCTTTCTTTAAAGGGAGTAGGCCTATCTGTGTAAGTAACCAAAAAATATTAAATCATATTCAATGTACTAGAAGTAATTTCTTTAAAAAATCTATGTATAAAAAATTATTACCAAAATCATGGTCCATGGAATAGTTGAACATTCTGATGCCAGCTCTGTGGTCGGATGATTCTTCTATTTTACCTATAAGTAAAAGTGCAGTAAGTAAAAATTTATTACAATAAGACAATATAAATACATCACACAAATTATACATATAAATTACTAAAACCAAACTCAAGGTCTACATTCTCAAGATTTGCCAGCACTGTAGTCAATCCTTCTACATTTTCACAGTCAATATTACAATGTCCTGGAAAAGGTAAGTTGTTCATCACATTTTGATAATAAATACTATTAGTAAAATTATAATTATTAAAGGTTATGGACATTCTTGTCACAACATTATTTACAGTAATAGTTAAGAGTAACTGAAGGCCTCAAATTCAATCTAATAATCAAATGAGCTATTTACTCAACGCCTTCAAACAAGATCTTTCTGAAGGAGGACCAAGTTGAAACCAATAATCCTACCATCACTGTATGCTCACACATTAACCACAAACAAAACTTGTATACAATAACATATATTCTATGATACTGAACTTAAAGTAAAAAAAAAATCAGTCCTGTACGTTTTTAGGCTAAGATATATTTTGAGAAAAGACATGGACAATTTTGTATGATAATCATAAGTACAAATTGCATACAGTGATATGCATCATATTTTGCAGATAGGAATGGCAACATCATAAATAAAGGGAAATGTGTAAATAAATATAGTATTTGGCACCAATATATGTAAGAAATGTTAAACTTTTAAAATTAATGTCTCACTATTAATACCATCTCCATATTGGGTGGACACAGTTTTGTTTTGGCTTGGAGTTTAGGGCCTTTTATCAGCCCTTTAATTAAGGGGTGTTAGGTCCGTTTTAAGTTTTAAGTAATACTGGGGATTTGGTAACAAAAGAATAGATACAAATATTTGAGACTCATTAATCACAAATAAATGTAAAAACATGAATGTACTGTATTATGTTAATTCACTAACATTTATCAATTATTAATATAATGCACATGATATATATATATATCATAAAGCTATCATACATACAAAAGTATCAGTTTATATATATATATATATAATATATATTATATATAT
>NW_023663426.1:40000-52009 GCF_015228065.2 Penaeus monodon
ATATTTAGGGAAAAGATGTAGAATTTTTTTGGGAGGGATGGGGAAGGGGAGGGGCAGAGCAAAGGGCAGCACTACTGTAGGGAGTGAGAGAAAAACCTCTACGTACTTCCTGTCTGGCCTCACTTTACATGAGGTCAAGTTTGAATATGCTAATTAGGAAATTACTTAATTTTAAATTGAATTCTGGTCAACAGTGCTTGGCTGACTTTACCTCGTCGTTAGTAAATAGAGCCTTCCAGAGAATTATCAAACTTGAGGTAGGACAACTATAAAATACATCATAGGAGCCACAATACGGTACACGTGCGTGAATGTGTAGAGGAGTTTGGTCGATCAAGAACAGATTGAGCACATGGATGGCATCATGCTGTGGAGCGGCAGTGTTTGACAGAGTGGGTTAGAAATCAACAATGCTGACTTTGACGAGGAGGAGGAGGTTGATATGGTCGGAGAAGGCGGGATTCTCTGCTAATATAAACATCACGGGAAATTTCATCTGGCAATACTGGTGGAGGACTTAAACTGGCCTCGAGGGGGTTTGATTGATTGATTATTTAAATTTATCTGGCCGCGCAACAGCTAGGTTCATTAGCGGCGAATGCATTGTTAAATAGAAATATCAAAATGTTTTTTAATACTTTAAAAATCTATCAGAAATATCTTTACCAATAAAAATAAGTAGATTAAAAATTAAGCATAAAGTATTATGCTCTAAGTGTAATAAAATTAATTGAATAAACATTATCCATAATCATTTTATTGAAAATATGAGTCTCCCTCAGGAATAATAAGACCCTACTGATGTCACAATCCTCCCCCAAAACTTTTTCATGTATACTGGGGGTGGGGGGGGGGAGACAAGGTACATACTCTTTGGTCTAAATGTTGCACATCTTTCGCACTACATGATCGATCGTGTAATGCTCTTGGCATACCTCACAAAGTGCTCGACTTTTAGCCATGTTCCAGTCTTGTGTGCCCCCGATTCTTAGTCTTCCACTTTTTCGGTTGGGATGGATGCTAGTCCAAACTCGCAGCTGCAAGGTCATCTCTAATCTCTCGCAGTTTGTTTCTGGAGTATGCCTCCATTGTCTATCCATCTATCGCGAAGACTAGACTCCAGATGCTGGGTTCAAGTTCTGTGGTGGTGGAAGAGGACATTGAGCATCACAAGGCTGAGTGGGCAGCTGCCTTTGCTTCTGATCAGCTCTCGCTCATTCCCTAGATATCGAAACATGCGCTGGCACCCATCATAGAGTTATCTTTTTAACGTGTTGACATCAGTGCAAGCCAGTCCTTGACCTCCCTTGTGATGTGATGTGATGTGTTTAACCTCTTGACTGCATTGTAGGAGCAATCCGATTAATCACAATATCTCACACATAGAATGGTTCATAAAACTCTATCCCTGAACTGCTGTAGGATGGCATGTTAACTCTGCAGTGAAGTCGGGCTGTCGAGAGAATACTGCCAATCTTCCTGCTCCACGTGATGCAAAGCCCACATCCTTTTTTCAATTTCGACCATCTGTTTTTTCTTTATATATTGCATCTGATTCTTGATACTTAGAAATGTACTGAATAAATTTTCTCTCTGATTTCTAGCGTCCGATCCCTCCGCCTTTCCCAATTACCTCGCCAAATCCAGCTCAACTACTTGATTAGTCCAAGGGGGAATTGGGAATTCTAAACAGCCAGACACTAGTGAGACTTAAATTAAGTTTCAATAGGGTTCACTAGGAGCTTCCACAGATTCCTCATTCTCACACCATAGGATCGGCCTATTCTCAGAGGGTTGAGACCATCTGGCTGTAGAGATCCCGAAATTCCCTTTGTAGTCTCGTGTAGTGATCATGTTCTGTAGTCATGGTGGTTCATATAGTCATGGTGGTATCAGGGTTCCACACGTGAAGACTGAAAGCCCCAGCAGATTCTGAGAGCTTCATATGAACTGAGGCCTAACCATCGGGCGAATCTGTGAAAATTGCGATGAATAAGTCTCCATCCATAATCAAGCTTACAACGAATAGTGTTTGGTAAGCCCCGCAGAAGCGTTATGCGGTCTGCACCCCAGATAGTTGTAAACACCAGAAAAATACAAAGTGCTTTTGTACCTCCAATTTTAACTGTTTGATGTGAGGCACCCATGTAAGCCTTGAGTCAAAAATTAGACCCAAGTACTTTCATTTCTTGGACAAATTGTAATGGGTTTGCTCCTATATGAGGGGAAGGAAGAATTTTCCTTCGTTTTGGTGAAAATGTATAGCGATGTCTTGCTTGGGAAAATTGAACCCTGATAGTTGCCACTGTACAACCTGATTTATTCAGCTTGCATGTGTCCTTGCACATCCTGTAAGGCCTCATCATGAGCTGTAGTCAGGTATGGGTCTCCACATACCGATTACATCAGACAAGCATTGGAACCAACTTTTACAACTTTTATGTCATTTATAGCAATGCAAACAGTTACCTTCCCACCCGAAATCTAACCTTCCTGTTAGCAAGGAAGCTTTGTATGAGGTATGGTAAGATGCTCCTCTTACTAATGTCATACAGCTTCAAGCGTATGCCATGCTTCCAAGTAGTATTGTAGCCTTTTCAAGGTCAAAGAAGACTGTTAACCATGACGTCGCTGTGCAAAGGAATTATGTATAGAGTTTCCATCTTTATCAAAGTGCATCTATAACTATCTCAATCTTCTAAACCATATTTGTATGGGGTGCGCACGTTTTCGCTTTTCTAGCGACCATGTCACCTGAAGTTTTACCATTTTCTTCCATCGGCTTGCAGATGCAGCTGTGAGTAGAAATTGGTCTGTAATTTCCTGTTGGTGGAAGCATCCTTGCCAGGTTTAAGGACAGGAATGATTATGAGCCTCTTTTTCATGTGGAGGCACTTGTACCGGCCCTATAGCATCTTATTGAATAGGTCCAACAGGAATGTCTGGAAGTCCACGTTGTATGGAAGTTCTGGCTGCAGTCCTACTGAAATGAATGACACTGGGTGTCATTCCCTTCACCTTAATAGTGTAGAATTGGGCAATTAAATGCGCCAGAGTAGTTTCTCTGGATTTACTAGCTCTTGCAACCTCTTTTTGTCTGTGATGATATGCCATCTAGCTTCAAAGCCTGTGGTGACAGTGAGGGCTCTCCCAGTGAATCTTAAGACCTTGTCCATACCCATCTACATCAAGATTAGCAATTGCTGGGGCGTCGTTTTATTATAACTACCTTAATGCAGCTTTCTTGCTCTGAGAGCTTGTTGGCATTTCATCGAACCACCTAGGTACCGGAGGGTCGACGGTAATGCCCGCTACTTTTGGGAAATGTTGCTGCTAACTGCAAGGGTGATTTGTGAGGTGAAGATTCAGTCCAAAAGTTCAGTCACCATCTATGCACTCAATTACTGGAGAAACTATTTCATCACTTCTGCCAAAGTATTGAAATCTTCCGAAGGGTAGAATGGTTGTGTCAACTGCGCAATAGTCGTCCAAATCTCCATGTTAAGATATGTGGAGGAAGGTAGTAGTGCAACAGTATAGTCGTGTCAAGCTATTCTCACTCCTTCACCTGCATGTTGTACTGCCCTACTCATCCATGAAGTCCACATAAAGGGCTTAATTTGGAATCCTCTCAGGGAAATTGAATGATTTTCCCTATTCATATCTCTTCTATGAATACCAAACTGGGTTACACGAGCTAATCAGATGTTGCAGTTCTTCCATTTTTCATGAATTCCCTGACCTTTCCATGATTAGTATCCGTTCTTTAACTACATCTTCATAAGTTGAGAGATAGTTCATTAGTCAACATTGGCAGCAACTTTGGTTGATGGTTTGGCCCACAGACCTTTAGTCTGTCCCTTTCCCTGAAGCTTGGATATCTTTTGAGGGTTTTTTTACCCATAGAACTAGTTTCACCGGCTTCCTTTGACAGGCTCAGGATTTCTTTTGCCTGTTGCAAGGACGACCTAAGCGCTTTGCTTCAGGGGCATTTCTGTCTACAGTGGAGGCCCCTGTGGAGGTGGTGGCAAGCTGAAGCTGTCACCGTTGAGGCCTTCTCTGGAGGCCCTGCCTGAAGGCGGCTTCAAAGACTCCATTTGAAATGATTCTTTGAACAGATCAGGATTCCGCTTGCCTGGGTAAAGGCGTACCTGAGCCTTTGCTCCAGGGTATTCTTCCTAGCATGAGACCCTCGTGGATGTGGTGTAGTTGGAAGCTGTCACCGTTGAGGCCTCTGGAGCCTTACGTGATGCCTCCAAAGACCTTACTTTTGGGGAGAAGTCTCCTCATAGACGCCATGTCACTCCTACTCTGTTCTGGTGAATTTTCACCAGAGGCAGTTCCAGCAATGGGGACTGATGGGTTTTTAAGGAAGTGCAGAGTGTCGGTGTAAGAAGGCAACCCGAGGGCAAAGTGTTAGTGTGGGGAAGGAGGTTGGGCTAGAAGCTGAAACAAAGGATTTACCTGGCTGTGCAAACAGCACACGGGTCCAATTGCGTTGCCTCATGGAAAATTATTTTCTGCCTGCTCCTTGTTAACAATACTTCTTTTTCCAATTTTTTACCTTTTAATTGCTTTGAAGAAGCTTCATGGCTTTCTTTGTCAGTGATAACAGCATATTGGACTGGACTGTGTCGATCTCCTTGTTGACCTGTTGTCCCACACTTTACACATACTTTTGTTTGTCCATTTCCTTTAAAACAGCAAGAGTTGGCTCATGCCCCATAATCCTGGCGTGGATCACCACATAGGTTGGGCAATATGACTTTACCTTGAGGTGGTACCAATGCCACTTACTGATTCTGGAAGCCGACGTGTTTAAAAGTTATAAGGAGGCTGGTAGTCGACTGTTCTCAAACAATCACTTTCTTCTTGAAATGTTTTACTGCCCTGACATTTTAAATATTCCCTCTGGTTCCTTTAATTACTGGTTCTCATCAGAATACCGCATCAGGTTTCGGGAAAGACAATTCCTTACACTGATTGATGATTTTTGTGAGGAAACAATGAAACTTGAGCCCAGGGATGTCACATCTCGCTGCAGACGGCCACTCTCATCTGGTGATGAAACCACAACTATCAGGCTACCTACCATCTCCCTGTGGGGTAGGCAGGATCACCTGACATACCTCAAATATTTTTCTGATATCTTAAAAAATATGAAAAAACCAATCATGTTGATTACACATCAATGGCTTCAATACTAGATACTTACATAAAAATACTTTTTTATTTAAGATTTCCTTATGGATTGACTTTTCCCTTTCTTATCTGGTTTTGGAGCTCGGGACGATTACGTTCCCATTCTGCCCTTTGGAAGCTGAAAGGTTTCCAGAGTGACAACATCGGAATGGTCGGGAATGAGTAGGTCGCCAGGGAGAGAGCTAGATCTTTGTAAATTTGTAGTACTCATAAAAATTAGAATTCTTCTTTTCCTCAGCACCCCCAGACCCACCATTAAGTCCCAACGAGGTTAAGCTATAGTTGGGGCTCAATCTTCCAACAGTGACAGGGGTCTGAGAAAATATACGCAGCCACTATTACAGGGAGTGACCTATTCACTAGCCGCAACCGACTGAAACAGTGCCTTTTGACCTAGCCATATATGACTAGCCGATTGACTTGACTGGGCCTTGATCAAGCCTTCTTACCAGAATAAGGACCGAGGATGTGTGGTCTCATAGCTGCAGGCCGCAGGTGCGCATCGCTCAACCTCCTGGTAATATTGGATGCACTCATGCAGACACATGTGGGATGTTCTTCCTGTACAAGATGGACTGAACAGGGGATGGTGGCACCATCCCTCTCATAGGCCTTGGTGCATCAGGGAAGCCATTTTGTCTCTTCCCTCCTGGTGACTCTCTCAGTATGGATAGCCGCTCTGGTCGGCTTTCCATTTCCTTGGACCCTCAACCCCCCCCCCCGCACCGGGGGGGGGGGCGGCAGGCGGCTTCCATTAGAGGGTCTCAGGGGGAAAATGTTTGTCTCACGGGGGGCATTGCATCATAAATTGAGGCATGGAAGTAAGTCTTCTCTACATTCATCTAATCCTTTCATAGATAGCTGTGGACAATTCCAACATACTTGAGAGAGGATGAGGGTTGCCATAATGGGTTTACCCAAGTGAAGTCAGTCGAGGAGACAATGCTTAGCTTGGGAATCGTGTGTAACTAACAAAGTCGGGAGCAATCAGCTGCGGCTGTGGATTAGAAACTTCGCCTACGCTATTTGGGGCATTGTTTGAAGATGAGATGTTTGTCAGAATAGGATCATAAAAATGGAACGCATTTGACTGGGGTGACCGAATACACAAAGGTTTGTAGAGATGTGGCCAGTAGGCTTAAGTAGGTGATAGTAATTAGTGTTCATAAGCCGGATACCGGGGGAAATTAAAATCGGGGATCTGAGTTGATAAAGGACAAGTCTCACTGCCCACTAATAAGGTTCAAATCTTCATCTACTGCCTGGTAAGCCTGGTTCGTTGGGGAGGGACGTGGTCCACCTTGCCCATGCTCCCCTGGAACAGTTCATGAACTAGTAAGAAAGTCGAGGGCTGATGCCCATGAAATGGTGATTCCCAACAGTGGGCCCTCAATCTGCCATCTCCTAAGGCCCCTCACAATTGTCATCTGGCTTACGGGGTATCCAAATATTTTTTTATTAATTATTTTTATCATTATCGTCTTAATTGTTTATGATGAGATGATGATGGTGATGAAGGATGATGATGAAGGATATGATGTTGAATGGTGATATTGTGGTGCTGGTGAGTGATGACTTGTTTTATTATTATAAGGGTTGTTTACCTGCAGTGAGAAATGAATGGAGGAAAGTACCAGCGAAACATAGTGTTCCTCGGAAGAAATATATATTAGTAGTATGTCCTGTAGTACATTACATCTGTCTTATCACGTTATAGCATTGTTTTTATGTTCCACAATTCCTGAAGTAGAGTTTTTTTCATGGACTAATTCCTGCTTACGAGAACATCTAACCGCTCCTCGTCTTCCATTCAAAACGAGTGCAATATCCCTTTTTTCTCTGAATTACAGCCTTGCTGTTGAGGATTATTTCTTTGCATGCCACTCAACTGCACTCGCGGAATATGTGCGTAAAATCTATCAATTGTCTTTTATATTTTTAAAAATTATATGCAGTGAGCGCTATTTCTATAATCTGAATAACAAAAGAGACTTTTTAATTATCAATTTATCATATTATCACTAATTTTTATTTTCCACTTTGTTTCATAATAACATGCTCGAGGAAGTGTGAAAGATCACTACAGTCATCATGGGATGTTCAGTAATGCAGTGAATGAGTTAATATGCATCATTCATCTTCCTTTCAACCAACCCTGATATTTAAGCTATAAGTCTTTACTATCTCCGAAGTCGATCACGTGTTGATTGTTATGGAATCCCGGAACCAACAGGATAAGGAGGCGATTTTATAAACATTGCTATTCTCACTTCGTAATCCGGCAGCCGTATTTTTATTACGAGACGCGGTTCACCCGCGCTCGAGAGTTAAAAAGCTCTGACTAGTTAAAGTAGAAGATGCAAGCCCAAAAAAAAAAAAAAAAAAAAACCCCCCTCATTTACTACCTAGTGAACCCTGAATGAAAACGTAATGGCACCGGTATGTTTGATTATTTCCGTTCATATTATTATATATATATTAATATATTATAATATATATATATATATATCTATATATATATAATATTATATTGTAGTATCTATCGCAAGCATGACCCCTACAACCTGAAGCTATGCGACATCAAGTCCCACAAACTTGTCCTAGACTCTACCAGGCTTCTAAATATAAAAATAAAAGTAAAGTTCGATATATGTATATTATGTGTGTATATATATATATATATATATATATATATATATATATATATATATAATATATAATTATATGTGATTATATTATATTGTATATATATATATATATATGATATATATATATAATATTTATATATATATTGTATATATATATAATATATATATATATCTTATATATATACATTATATTATAATATATATCTATATCGTAATATATATATATATATATATATATATAATATATATATATATAAATCATATAATATATGTATATTTATATATATATATATGTATATAATATATACATATATACCATGCATGTATTTTGTAGTATTTAGCTAATCTATCTTATCTATATATATATATGTATATTCTATATATATATTATAATAACTATAGTATATATACACACATTGTTTTTTTACCTCACTCCGGCGGCGGAATTCGTCTCCCCGATTGCTGGCACGCCTCGTGGGAACGAGGGTATCGGGCCTTTACAGCGGCGCGGGCCACATCAAAGGAGCCCAACCAAAAATTATGCAGTGTCTTGTGACTTTTGACTTGTGTGCTCCCCTCCGCCATGTGACCTGCCTGCTCCCGCTTGATCCTCTCTCTCCCCCTGCTTCTGTTTGTGCATATCTTACTATGTGTATGTATTGTAGTTAATTGTGTGCCTCTAAAGCAGTAAAACTTTTGTATGTTTTCCTCTGATGTGTTTTCTGTTTACCTTGACTGCTCGAACCTTACATTGGCGACCTTGCCAGGATCAGACGGTCTGGAATAGGCACCATGATGAACTCTGAAGGAAGATGATATGTTGGGGCCTTGAAGGCATGGCCTTTTTACACTACATTCAGGAGCCGGAGATGATCAGACGCCTATCAGCTGGCCCTGTACTTACCGGAAACGGAGATACAGAGCAGCTGTGGGAAGAGGCAGCGTTGCAGGAACCACGAAAGAGGACAAGGCGTTTGGAGGCGAGAAGCGGTATGAAGTAACGTGGTTCCCCAGCTTTTGAACTTTAACTGGCCCTACTTACGTGAGGGAGCATGTCGTCCGGTAACGCAAATCCCGGGAGTAGAACGCTGGCCACAGGATCGACTGACCACGATGTCGCACTTGACGCGATCACGTCGCCCTAAGGATCCGTCGCAGCCGGGAAACTTTGTCGTGCAAGTCGGACAAAAGCGTAGGAGACTCCCGGGGAAAGGCCGTCGGAAGAAAGCAGGCGCGGTCGAGGAAGCCTCGCCGACGGTGAAAAACCACTCCACGACTGCAACGTAGTCGGAGGGTTAGCCGCCGTTTGCATTTCTGCTTGTACAACTGGTGGTGTGGGATGTACACCCGAACGACCAGTTGGCGGTGGGATCCCAGCCCAAGGATATGGTGACATCGGGCTGTCGAAGAAATACCTGCTGAAGTACGCACCGTAGGGCCGCCTGCCAAGACGCGCCCCGGACGAGCTGCCTGACCCAGGACGTACCGGAAGAGCCGCCTGCCCAGGAAACGCGCCGATGAGCCGCCCTGCCTGCGCAGGAGGGACTGTCTGCCCAGGATTGTTCAGGAAAATTGCCTGCCCGGACGCGCAGGAGAAATTGCCTGCCGAGAACGCGCAGGAGAAGCAACTGGTGTTGTTGGAATATGCAACCCGAACGACCTTGGCGTGGGATGCCCACCCGGGAAATTGGTGGTATCCTACTGCCGGGAGGAGTTACAGCAGAGGATACCCTGAGGATCGGCCTGCCCAGGAAGGACCGATGATATACCTGCCAGGAAGGCGCGCATTATACAAACGTACATCCTTTTTGTATGTTTCCTCTGGTGTTTTTCTTCCGTTGACAGATTCACACACACACCCACAACACACACACCACACACACCACCACACACCAACACACACACACACAACACACACACACACACCATATATATACATATTATATATATATATATATATATATATATATATATATATCTATATATAATATATATATATTATTTATATACATGTAATATTATATATATTATATATATATTATATATATATATTATATATATTATATATATATATATATAGATTATATATTTGCGTATGTGGGTGGGTGGGTATGTAGTGTGTGTGTATATATATAATATATACTAGATACTATATATATCTATATATCGATATCATATATATTATATCTATACATATCTATATACATATATTATAGATATACATATCTCATATTTATATCTATACTGTCTATCTTATCTATATACCCACTCTATATATATATATATATATAGGAAAGTGATTCCCGGGGAATTTCCGTGGATGATTTTCGCATTAATTGTAAAGGACTCCATATTTTTTTAAAAAAAATCTCTTTTAAATGGGAAAAAACTTACATTGAAAAGGGGACAGTAAATAAAGTTTTTTTTGGGAAATTTATTGAATTTTTTTTTGTGCAAAGTCATGTTGCTTTTTTTTAAATGTTATAGCTTTGATTTTCAAATTTCCCCTCCATAGGCAAAGACCGTTTCGCCACCTTTTCCCAGGTAGTCCGAATCCCCCTCCCCCAAAGAAAGACTCCTCGCCCCCAGGACAGGGATCATTTGTTTTTTTTAAAAAATTTTGAAACTCTGAATTTTCACTTCCCCCCCCCAGTCGTAGATCCTCCCCCAGAGATATATAATATATATATTTAAAATATAATAATATTTTAATATATATATATACAAATACAGAGAAATAGAGAGAGAGAGAGAGAGATGAGTTTTTTTTTTAACGGTGGGTTTATGTTTGAACCCCCGGATACAGTTGATACAATTGTAGTTTCATGTTGTGATGCTTTGGAGGGAGTACGTGGTGGGGTTCCCATTCCTTTACGGGAGGCCCGGGGTTTCCTTTTTGGGAATCATTCTCTTATTATCCGGGGTTTGGGGCCACGACTTGGTGGCTGCCTACCCCGTGGCAGGTAGGGTTGAGGGGAAGTTTCCCCTTTCCCAAGGGAGCAAAGCGCCCGGCCGGGATTTGAACCCCGAACTCAGATTGCCGTCTGAGAGTGAGTATGTATATATATATAATACATACATAATTTTTAAAAATATAAAATATATAAAAATTATAAATAAATATACATTATACCACAACAAAAATACCACAAATTATTATATATATAATATTAAAATATATAAATATAAATATATTGATATAAATTTATTTTTTATATAAATATAAATCAAAGGGATACAAAACATACACACACACACAACACACACACCCAAAAACACAACACACACACAACACCACACACACACATAAAATATATATATATATATATACTATATATATTAATATTATATTATAGGTTTTGGTGAGTGTGGGGGTGTGTGGTGTGGGTGTGGGTGTGTGTGTGTGGTTTATGATATTGTATCTATATGTATTTTTATTTATATATAATAAAAATATAATATATAAAATATATATTAAATTATAAAATTTTTAATATAAATAATATATATATTTTTGTTATTGGTGTGTTATATATGTATATATATATATATATATAAATATATATATAAAATATGTATATATATATGTTTAATATATATATATACATACCTCTCTCACGACGGCAAACTGAGTTCGAGGGGTTTAATCCCGGCCCGGGGCGTTTCTCCCTTGGGGAAGGAAAACCCCCTAATCCTACCTAGCCCCTGGGTTTGGCAACCAGCCCAAGTCAGTGCTGGTCCCAGCCCGGAGAAAGAGAGAATGATTACTAAAAGGGAACACCGGACTTCCGTGGAAAGGACTGGGAACCCCACCACGTACTCACTCCAAGAGCATCACAAATGAAAATCCTTAAATATATATGTGACAGGGGTTAAAAAATGAACCCACCGTTTAAAAAAAAAAAACTACTCTCTTCCCCTCTTTTATAACTGTTGGGAGTATATTATAATTATATATTATTAATAAATTATATATATATATATTTTAAATAACATAGGGCGGAGCGAGTCTACGATGGGGGGGCGAATGTGAAAATTCGAGATTTTAATATTTTTTTAAAAAAAAACAAAATGATCACCGTCATAGGGGGGAGGGGGACTTTTCTTTGGGGGGGGGGGATGGGATACCTGGGAAAGGGGGCGAAGCGAGTTTTTTGCC
>NW_023663427.1:0-14938 GCF_015228065.2 Penaeus monodon
ATAGATAGATGATAGATAAAAGATAGATAGATAGATGATAATAAATATATACTAATATATAACATATGTATATTAAAACATTATTATAATAAATAAAAAAAATAAAAAAATATATATATATGATTTTATAGAATTTTAATTATTAAAAATATAAATATAATATAACCACTTTTATAAAAAAAAAAAAAAAAAGTAAAAAACCCCCAAAAAACAAAAAAAACACACACACTCATCCACACACACAAGACACACAACACAACCCACACGCAACCCACAACGACACACACACAAACCCCAAACCAAAAAACCCCCCCCACACCGCCACACACACCACACCACCAAAAACACACACACACACACAACAACCCAAAACACACCAATATATAATATAATATATTATATATATTATATATTATAATTTCATATTCTATTTTATTTATACATACTATATATATATAGGTTAAAAAATATAATATTATTTATATTATATACATATAATATATATATATATTATATATATATATTAATATATATATAATCTTTAAAATATTTAAAATATATAATATAAATTTTATATATATATATATATATTAAAATATATATATAAATATATATTGGTGTGGGGTGTGGTGTGTGGTGGTGGGGTGTGTTTGGGGTGTTGTGCGTGGGGTGTGTGTGGTAATTATTATGTTTTTTGAGTGATGTGTGTGTGCATGGTGTGTTATATGTGCGTTTTGATCTGTGTTTTGTGTGTTTGGGGTGGTTTGCGTTAAACCATACACACAAAAAACACCCCCAAAATATACACACTCTCACATATGCAGGGGACCAAAAAATCAACCCACACATAAAATAAAAACTAAATTTTCCTCTCTCTTTCCCCACCAATAAACAAAAAAAACGTAATATATATCATATATTTATTTATTATATATAATTTATTTATATAATTTTTATGTATATAATTTTAAAAAAAAAAAAAAAAACCCACACACCAACCCCACAACACATCCCCCCACCACATACACACAAAATACACACACACACACCACACACATACCCCACACACACACAAAAACCCCACACACACACCCACACACACACACACACACACACACACACTATAATTTTAATATAAATAATATATCTTATTATTTATATTATTTTATATACAAAAGCACATATCACCACACACCACACACACAAACACAAATACATACATATATTTATATATATTATATATTTATTATATATAATTAAAATTAATATATAATATTTTATAATTTTTAATTTTAATATTATTAATTTTTAATTAATTTTATATATTATATATATTATTTATATATTTAAAAATATATATTTTCATTAATAATTAAAAAATATATAATAATATATAATATATAATATATATATCTATATTTTATTATATATTTAATTTTTAAAAAGGTATGGTATGTTATATATCTATATTATTTACATTAATATATAATATATTATATTTAATATATTAATTTAAAAAAAAATATATATAATTATATTCAATATTATTTTTAAAGGGGTCTATTATATATAATATATTAAAAAATATATTTATATATATAATATTTTATTATATATAATTTTATATATAATATCTAATATTAATTTATTAACCTTTTTATATATTCTATTTTTTTATTATATTAATATATTATATTTGTATGTTTTATTTTTGTTATACTATATGTTTAATTTAATATCATATAGGGGATTTATTTTTAAAATATTTTATATTTTTTATAATTTTATAATTTTTATTAATTATATATATTTTATTTTTATATGTTAAAAACAATGAATTACTATTGTTTTTTTTGTTATTTTTTTCTTCTTCTTCTCTTATTATTTTATTTTTTTTTTTATATTATTTCTATTATTATTATTATTATTTTATTATTATTATTATTATTTTTATTATTTTATTATATGTTTCATTTTTTATTTTATTATCATTTTATTTTATCAGCATATGTCAAAGTAGATAGTGTGTGTGTGTATGTATATTTTGTGGAGTTTTTTGTTTTTTGTACTATGTATATATTACATAATTTACATCTATAAGGGATATATACTACATATTACAAGACACCCTACTATTTGCTTTTTTTACCCCCCTTTTATAATACTAAAACAATTAAAAAAAAAAAAATTTTTATGAATTTTATCATTTTTTTTTTATTATAATAAAAACAATAGAAAAATAATATATATAAATATATATATATAAATTTTATATTTATAATCATACATATAAAATATATAAAATATTAAATATCATTTTTTATATGATATAATATATATTATATATTATATATTTATATAATTTTATATTATATTATGATTTATATATTGTTTAATATATATATATATATATATTATATAATATAATTTATATATTACTAATAACATATAACACAGGTACATACTTTGATAATATAATTTTTATTATATTATATAATATAAATATTTTATATATATAATATTATATATTCATAGATAGATAGAAAAAAAAAAAATATATACAAAAAAATTATAAATTTTAAAAATTATTATAATTTAAATTTTTTATAAAAAACAACACCACACAAAAACCCCCAAACAAAAAAGTTTAAAAACCAAACACACACACACACACCCCTAACACACCACAAAAAACACACACACCCCCCACACCACCACACACACCACCACCACCACCACAAACACCACACAAACACAAACAACCACAAACCCCACACCACCCAACCCCACACACACACCACACACACACATATTATATATATCTATATCTTCTATAAAATTATTAATAATATATTAATATATATATAAAATTTAATATTATTTTAATATAATAATATTATATATATTTTATATAATAATTTTAATATATTTAATTATATTAATATATATGTGTGTGTGTGTGTGGGGGGTTTTGTGCGTGTGGTGTGAATTAGTATGGTGTTTTGGGTTTGTGTGTGGTGTGGGGGTGTATTGGCTGTGTTTCGTGTTTGTGTGTGTCTGTGTTGTGTTTTTCTTTTCAACATACCACACACTCACCCCCAAAATTGGACATCTCACATATCAAACCATTAAAAACACACCCCCACCATTATTAAGAACTATAACTCTTTCTCTCTCTCTTTTTAAACAATACCAAACACACCTATAATATATAATAATTATATATTATATATTATAATAATAATAATTTTTATAATATTATATAATATATTATTGTATATGTTAATATTCATATAATGTATGTACACACACACAACAATACCACCCAAAAAACCACACACACCACCCCCAACCCCCACAAACACCACCACACCCAACACACACACACACCACACACACACACACACACACCCA
Source organism: Penaeus monodon (assembly GCF_015228065.2). Classification (NCBI taxonomy): domain Eukaryota; kingdom Metazoa; phylum Arthropoda; class Malacostraca; order Decapoda; family Penaeidae; genus Penaeus; species Penaeus monodon. Next base: position 3,415 of record NW_023663427.1, read on the forward strand.
CACCACACACCCCCACAAAAGATATATAAAAATAAAAAAAAAAATATAATAATTTTTTATATATAAATATAAATTTTAATAATAATAAAATTTTATATATTTTATATTATTTATATATAAAAAATTTTATATATATATATATATAAAATATATTTTATATATATATAAAAGTTTTAAAATTAAAAAAAACCAAAAACTATATATATAATATTTATATTATATATTATAAATATAATATATATGTATATATATTATATATATATTATATAATTTTAATATAATAAACATTATTTATATAAAATATTTATATAATTTAATATTAAAAATATATATATTAAATTAATATTATAATATATATATTATAATATAATTTTATATAAATTTTTTTTTAAAATTATATTATTAATTATATAATTAAATTAAAATTTTATATATATATATAAATATTTAAAAAAAAAAAAAAACACACAAAAAAAAATATATATTATATATATAATATATATAAAATTTTATAATATATATATATATAATATATTTTTTTTTTTTATTATATATTTTAATTATAAAAAAAACTTATAAAATATGTTTTTTATAATTTTTAATATATATAATTAAAATATTATAATATATTATATATATATATTATATTTATTAAAAAAAATATAAAAAACAAAAAAAAAAGATAATTTAATAATTTTAAAAATATATAATTTTTTAAAATAATTATATAAATATTTTTTTGTGTTAAAATATATATAATTAAATAAAAATATAATATATTTTCTTATATATAAAATATATTTATATATTATATTAAAAATAATACTAAAAAATATATAATACCCAACACACACACACCACAACCACACAAAAAAAAATATATATTATATTTTTTAAATTAATATATAATTTTTATATTTAATATTTTATAATATATATATTATATATAAAAATTTTTTTTTTTTGTGGTTTGGGTTTTTTGGTGTGTGTGGGGTGGGTTTGTGTGGTGGTGTGGGGGTTTTTGGTGTTGTGTGTGGGGGGGGTGTGGGTTTTGTGTGTTTGTGTGTGTGTGTGCTCGTGTGGTGTTTTTGTGTGTGTGTGTGTGGTGTGGTGGTGTGTGTTGTGTGTGTGGTGTGGTGGTGTGTGTGTGTTTTTGGTGTTTGGGGGTGTATTTATATATTTAATAAAAAAAATTTTTAAATATTTTTTATAATTTTTTATATATATAGAAAATTTTATTAAAATAAATATTTAATTTTTATATAATCATATAAATTAAAAAATTAATAAATAGTGATATTTTTATATATATATAATATATATATTTTTTTATAACATAATTAAAAATTTAAAATTTATAAAATATATTTTAATATATTTATATATATTCTTATAAAAAATATATTAAATATATATAATTATAATATTTATATCATTTAAATAAATAATGTTTGTATCCACAGATATATCTATAAATATTTATTATATTATTATTATTTTAATAATATTATATATAACTAATTATATATATTTTTTTTATAAATTTTAATAATATTATAATAATATAAATCTTAAATTTATAATTATATAATATATTTTATATATATATATATATATATTATATATTTTTAAATACACACACACACACACACCCCACAACACACACACCACCCCACAACACCCACACACCACAAGCAACACACACCCAAAACACAAACCCCAACCACACAAAACACCCCCACACACACACACCACACACCATACACACCACACAAAACACACAAAAAAACACATATTTATATATATATATATTATATAATAAATAATATATGTGTGTGTGTGTGTGTGTGTGTGTGTTATACATACATAAAAATTTTATTAATTATATATAATTATATTAATAAATATATATATAAAAATAATTATATAATTATAAATTATAAAAAACAATATAAATTTAAAAATAATATAATATATAATATATATAATTATATATATTTATAATTTTAAAATAAATTTTATTACATAAAAAATATATGTAAAAATAACCACATATATAAATATTACAAACACACCACATTACACAACACCAAACACACACAACCAAAACATAAAAATATTATATATTATTATTTATTATAAATAATATTATATAATATATATTGTGTGTGTGTGTGTGGTGTGTGTGTGGTGGGGTGTGTGTTGTGTGTGGTGATGTGGGGGGTGTTGTGTATGTTATTTTACACCTAAGATAAAACAAAATTAAATAGATATAGGTTAATTATCCTATATAATTTTTAATAATATTATATTTTTAAAATATATATTAATTTTTTAAAAAATAAATATATATATATCAAAATAATATATATATTAAAATAATTATATAATATATAATTAAAATATATATAAAAAAAATATATATACGCATTATACAATTCCATTAATTTTTTTTATTTATATTAATTAAACAAAACACACCACAATCACACACACACACACACACACCAACCAAAAACACCACCACAACACACACACAAAAAAATATATTATATAAATTTTTATAAATTTATAATATATTATATATAATATTATATTTTTAAATAAATTTTTTTAAATTTTTATTTAAAAAATTATATATATATATATTGTTTTTGTTTTTTTTTTTTTTTTTTTTGTGTTTTGGGGGGTGTGGTTTTGGGGGTTTGTGTGGTTTGTGGGTGTGTGTGTATTTTGTTTTTGGTTTTTTGTTTGTGTGTGTGTGTTTTTTTGGGGTTTGTGTGTGTTTTTTTGGGGTATACATATTTAAAACAAAAATAAACCCCCCCATTTACACACTCTCACATATGCAGAAACATATAAAAAAACAAAACACCCACTTAATAACAATTACATTTCCCCCCTCTAACATATCACAAAAAACACACGTAATATATTAATATATATTATATAAAAAAAATTTAAAATTAAATATATATTAAATATATTTTATATAATAGATAATAGATAGAAGATAAATATAGATATAATTAATTTTTATAATTTTTATAATTAATTTATTATATATATATAAATAATTTTAATATTTTAAAATTCATATTATAAAAAAATATTAATATTATTATATATATATATAATAATTTTTATATAATATATTTTTTATATATATTTTAATATATTATATAATTATGGAAAAAAAAATAAAATAATAATTTATAAAATATATATATATAAATATATATATAATATACAAAAATTATATAAATATATATTATATATTATAATATATGAATTTATATTAATATATAAATATAATATATTTTATATATATTATATATTATATATATATTTATTTAAAAAATAATAGTTAAAAACCATATAATTATATTATTTTTTATATATATTATATATATATATATAAAATAAAAATATATATTATTATTTATATATATATAAAAATATATATATATTAATAATAAATTATTTTTATATATAATATATAAATTTTTATATTAATTTATTATATAAATTTTATATAATATATTTTTTTTTTTTTTTTTTTTTTTTTTTTTTTTTTTTTTTTTTTTTTTTTTTTTGTTTTTTTTTTTTTTTTGGTTTTTTTTTTTTTTTTTTTTTTTTTTTATTTGTGCTTTTGTGTATGGTGTGCGGTGGTGTTGTGTGTGTGTTGTGGGTGTGTGTGTTTTGTGGTTTTTGGGGGTTTGTTTGATGTGTTTTTGGTATGGGGAAAACATAATATAATAAGTATTAATATATATATATATAAATATTAAAATTTAATATGAAAATAGATATAGATATAAAATTAAGATTAAAATTGTATAAAAATATATATATATTATAAATTTATTTATATATATTATATATATATATATAATATATATATTACAATTTCACCAAACCCCCCAAGACTCACACCACAGACCAGACATATAATATTAAAATATATTATAATTATATATATATAATATATTAATTCATATATAAAATTAATATATATATATTATATATATATATAATTTTTTAAAAAAAAATGTATATTGTATGCTATTAATTTTATATATTTTATTTTATTTTTTTTATATATTAAGAAATAAATAAAATGGATATATAATTTTTTTTACATAATATATATATATTATTAAAAATATATAAATTTTAAAAAATATATATAATTTTTATATATTATATTTATATATATAAATATCATATAAAATTATATATAATAAAAATTATTTTAAATTTAAACACACACACCAAAAAACACACACACACAACACACACACAAACAAAACATCACCACACCACACCCAACACTCCAGACCCACACCCACCACACACCCCCACCTACATTTATATTATCATTATATCCATTAAATTTTTTGATTATAAGAAACCATCCACACACCACACACAACAAACACACACACACAACCTACTTTTTAAAAATATTTTATTAATTATATTATATATTATTATATATATAATTTATATATATTTTAATATTATATATATATTGTTTGTTTGTGTGTGGTTGTGTGGGGTTTTGGGGTGGGTGAATATATATATTTTTTTTAATATAATTATATTATAATAATAATATATATATTAATAAATATATATTATATTAATAAAATTTTTGGTGGTGTGTGGTGTGTGTGTGGGTGTGTGTGTGGGGGTGTGTGGGGTTTTGTGTGTGTGTTGGGGGTATGTGGTGTTTGGTGTGTGTGTGTGTTTTTTGTGTGTGGGGGTTTGGGTTTTGGGGGGGTGTGGGTGGTTTTGGTGTGTGTGTTTTGTGGTTTTCTGTTTGGGTTTCTTTTTTTAGTGTTTGGTATAGAAACCACACACACACCCACCAACACACACACACACAACCCACCACACACACACAACCCCACACACACACATATAATAATATAATATTATATATATATTATATATATAAATATATATATAATATATAGCACAAAAACATAGAGACATACAGATAATTTTATTTATTTAAAATATTATAAATTATATTATATAAAAATTTTTAATTTATGTTTTAAAAATATATATATAAAATTTTATATATATATATAATATATTTTATTAAAATATATTATATATTATATATTTTTTTTTTATTATATTATATAATATATAAAATTTAATATAAATATAAATAAAATTATTTTTAAAAATATTATAACATTATAAATAATATTATTATATATATATATTATATTATATTTATAAATAAAAACACATACACACACACACCACGCACTACACACACCACCCACACCACACACAACAAACAACACACACCACACACCCACACCCACACAAAACACACATACTTTATATAAATCTTTTTTTCCATCTATATTTTTTGTAATAAAAAAACCCAAAAACCACACACACCCCCACACAACACACCACACCACACCAAAAACCACACCCCCCTAATCTACTATCATCTATCTAATATATATATATAATATTTTTTTTTTTTTTGTGGTGGTGTGTGTGTGTGGGTGTGTGGGGTGTTGTGGTGTGTGTGTATTTTACAAGAGTATTTAAATGTATGTGAAAATTTTGTAATTATTGAAAAACACCCCCTCCTTTCCCCCCTTCCAATTCCCCCTCCCGTCCCCCCTCCTTCCCCCTCATCCTCCTTCTCATTTTTTCCCCCTTACCTCTTCTTCCTCCTTCCTCCCCCTTCCCCCCTCTATCTCTCAGTTTCCCCCTTTCCCCTCTTCCTCTCCTTCCACTTCGTCTCTCCGCCCCCCCCCCCTTTTCCTCCTCCCCCCTCCTCCCCCTTCAATTTATCTCCCGTTCCCCCCTTCCCCCTCCTCCTCCCCTCCTTTAAATAATTCCACTTCATCTCCTCATTTCCCCCTTACTCCTCCCCCTATCCTTAAAAATTATATTCCCCGTTCCCCCTCCTCCTACAACCCCTCCTCCTTTTCCCCTTCCACTTCTATCTTCCGCCCCCCCTTCCTCCACCCCTCCTCCCCTCCCCCCTTCCCTTCTATCCCTCCTAGCCCTTCCCTATCGTCCTCCACCTCTTATTTCTCCCGTTCCCCTTCTCCTTCCACTCCTATTTTCCCTTCTATCTATCTATCTATCTATCTATTATCTTTCTCCCCCTCCTCCTCCTCCTCTTTTTCCCATTCTATCTCTGGTTAAACCCTTTCCTCCTCCCCTTTTTCACCTTCCCCCTCGTTCCTCGTCCCCCCCGTCCCCTTTCTCCTCCTTCTCCTCTTTTTCTCGTCTTTCTTCCACTTCTATCTCTCATTCCCCCCTGTCTCCTCCTTCTCCTCCTCCTTCCACTTTTATTTCCCGTATTAATAAAAACACTTTTCCGTTTGAGAAATAAAAAAAACCAAATACAAAATTAGATTATTGAAATGAGATACTTTTCAGTTACATACAACACACACCCCACACACACACACACAAAAACACCACACACACACACACACAGAATATATTAATATAATAAATTATATTATATTATATATATAAATAAAATTATATATATAATATATAAAATTTCCCATATAATATATATATATATATATATATATATTAATTATTATTATTATTATGTATGTATGTTATTGTATTATATATATATATATATTATATTATTATATATATATATTATATATATATATAATTGTATATATATACAAATAGATATATATATTTGGTGTGTGTGTGTTTATGTGTTTTCTGATGTGTTACTTTTGTTTCTTGCGTGTATACATTATTATCAATTATTACCCTAATAATTGCCAAAATCATGAAAAATCAAAAAACGTAATTTTGGAGTCTACTCTCAAAAGGCTAGATTTTTTCGCTTTTTTCGACTTTTGGGATTTTTTTTTCTTTTACCTTTTTATTGTATATGGACACAATTCCCCGTTATTATATCATTTTTTATGATTTTTCAAAATTATCGTAATATCATTTATTTATATATATATTATATATATTATATATATTAATTATATATATAATATGTCTATAATAAATAATTTCTATATTATATATTTAATATATATATAAAATATATATATATAATATATATATATATGTATATATATATTTTATTTATTTATTTATATATATGTATATATTTCACACACAATATTTTACTATGGTAGAAAAAAAACCCATTGAAAAAAAAAATTTATAATTATATAATATAAATATATATATATATATATAATATATATATATATATTATAAACATAATATATATAAAAAATACATAATAATATATATATATATATATATATTATATATATATATATATATATATATATAATGCATATATATATATATATATATTATATATATATATTATATTATATATATATAAATATTTATAAACTATATTTCGTTATATACATATAAATATATATTATATATATATTTTATATATAGATATATAAAATATATTTTATTTTATTTATTTTATTTATATATGTATATTTATACACACATAATATGGTACTATGGTAAAAAACCCACATTGAAAAATATTTGTATATATATATATATATATATATAATTTTATATATTTAAAAATATATTAATATATATATTTTATATATTTTTTTATTATATATCTTAATATATTTATATTATATATTTTTTTAAATTTTTATTATTATTATATATATATAATATTATTTATATAATTAATATATTATATATTTATTATATTAATTTATAATGAAATAATTTTTTATATTATATCTTTTTTAAAATATATAAAATTTATAATTTTATATATAATTTATATATTATTATATTTTTTTATTATTAATATATATATATGATATACTATATATATATTGTAAATATATATATATATATATAATATATTTATAATATTTTAAATATTATAACAAATTTTGGAAGATTTTAAACAGGGATCTATGAACTCAATGAACAGCCATGGATAGAAGTTATGCAGTAACTAGAGAGTGTAACTAAGATCACAACAGAAAAAAAAAGACGCTTAAAGCATAAGAGAGGAAAACACCAGGAAGACGGGATTAGTATGGGACCTTTGATAGATGCACGAGAATTGCAACAGTTAAAGTAGCCAATCTGTTTAACAAATCCCTTATAAACGGGAAAACTCCGAAAGCCGGGAAAAGAATGCAACAATTATTTTGGTTCATAAAAAAGGGACAGAAAGGATCTAAAAAACTACCTACTATAACCCTCCTTTCATTTACTTACAAACTATTCACAAAAGTCATCACACCTCGCATGTAACACAGTAGAATTCTAACTAGCCAAGAGAAACAGGCAGGCTTCCGCAGTGGATTCTCAACAACAGACCACTCCTCACGCTGACCCAATAAAGAAAATATAAACGAATATAGGAAACCCCTGTGCATGGTCTTCATTGATTATGAAAAGGTATTTGACTCTGTTAAAATACCAGCAGTACTAGAAGCTATCCGAAGACAAAGAGTAGGGGAGGTATATGTAAAATTTTGGGAAGATATATCCCAATGATGGGAGAGTATCCATCAAGCTCCACACGACACCGACAAAATACCAATTAAAAAAGTGTTAGACAGGCGATACCATCTCACCAAAACTGTTCCCACAGCTTGTTTTAGGAAGATATTCAAAAGCTAGAAGGGAACGGAAAGGGTATCAAAAAAAGGACAATACTAAACAATCTAAGATTTGGATATTTTGTTCTCTTCGGAATTGCAAAGAAATGCAGCAACTAATAAACGATCTGAAAAGAGAAAATCTAAAACGGATTAATATGAAGAAGAAAAAGACTAAAAACACGTTCAAAAGGTATTTTAGTTCGAACGATACTGACAAGGGGAAACCCAGAGGTGTGGGGCAAATTATATCCAGGGCAACTCGTACAAACAACACATCTAGCGAAAGAAAATTAAACGATTCATCAGTCTAGGCTGCAGTGCCCTCGGCAGACACACTAACATATTAAGAGGCTCCTTGCCATTATGTAAAAAAAAAAAAACTTTAACCAATGTGTCCTACCAGTTATGACCTATGAATCAGATACATGGACTACATCAAAATTACTGGAGACGAAACTAATAAGTGCACAGAGAGGGATGATTGACTGATTGATGAAGGGAATTAGTCTAAAATATCGGATGAGACCGGGCGTGGGGTCAGGGAACAACAAAGTGGAAGATATACTAGGGAACATCAAAAAGAAAAAATGGCAAAGGGCAGGTCATATAGATCAGACACAGGATAACAGATGGACAAAGAGAGTAACAGACTGGGTTATACATGATATGAAGAGGCCAAGGACCAGCCCAGTGACATGATGGCATGACGAAATAACGAAATTTTGGGACGAGACTGGATACAAAAAACACAAGACAAAGTTGGAAAAGATTGGAAAAGGCCTATGTCCTGCAGTGGACTGATTTCAGGCTGATGATGATGATGCTAAATGCACACACACACACACACACATATAGGCGTGAGTGTATATATATACTTACATATACACATAAACAAACACACACACTCATATATATACACATATGAATATATGCATATATACATGTATATACATATACACATTTATATATACACATATATACATACATATGTATATAATGTGTGTGGGGTTATATGATATATTTATAATATATTATATATTTATATATTAAACATATATATATTTTATATTATATATTTATATATATATTTTATATATATATGCATATGTCCTTTCAGACGTTCGAAATCTTGCAGGCCTGGAAAACCTATCCATGAGGCACTGGAGTTCTTGCTCAGTGTGCGAAGGGACAGCAGCAGCAGCAGCAGCAAAAAGCATGTCCCTAAATGTTTTCTCCATCACTTTTGTTTTTGCTTTCAGTCGAGCTAGGTTGAAAAGACGACCGTCGGATCTGTTGCGTTGGCACACACACACACACACACACACATACACACATATATATATATATATATATATATATATATATATATATATATATATATATATATATATATATGTGTGTGTGTGTGTGTGTGTGTGTGTGTGTGTGTATTGCAGTTCCAAAAGCATGCTTTCATCATTATTATCGTTATCATCATCATTATCATCATTATCATCATCATTATCATCATTATTGCAATTACTATCATCATTGTTGCAATTATTATCATCATTATTGCAATTATTATCATTAGTATTGCAATTATTTCAGTTATAACATATATTTTTACAACTATACTAATAACAACTACAATAATAATAGTAATAACAATAATGATAACAATAATAACGTTTTTATAATAATTATTTATATAATTTTTTAAATTAACATCGTTATAACTGTAATTATTACTGTTATAATAATTATTTTTACAATTATACTACCAGTAAAAATAATAATAATGATAATAATAAAAATAATAATATTAATAACAATATTATAACAATTATTATTATTATTATAATATGTTATTATTAGAGTTATGATATATTTTTTTGGCAATAATACTAATAATTAAAGTAATTAATAATAATAATAATAATAATATTAATAATAATAATAATAATAATAATAATAATAATAATAATAATAATAACAATAATAATAATAATAATAATAATAGTAATAATATTAATAATCATCAAATGTTATCCAAATTCTTTTTATTCTCAATTTTATCATCATTATTGTCATGATTAATAGAATTCTGGTAATTATTATCATTATTACCATAATGATTGCCAAAATCATCAAATGAATGGAAAAAACGTCATTTTGGAGTCTACTCTCAAAAGGCTATATTTCGGTAGATTTTGCCACTTTTTCGATTTTTTTTTCTTTTACCTTTTTTATTATATATGGACACAATTTATGTTATCATTGTAGTGTACGCTGCGCACTCGCCGACTCTAAGGTCGATCTCGCCTGGACTGACATCGTCCTCGGGCGCCGAGTGGTTGAGCCGGTCTTTACCATGCCACATGCCTGCCTTCTCTACCACGGAGCAAAGGACGTGGGAACTCTGCGATGCTGCATTGACTTGGATGAGACATCCCGGGCTCCGCTTCCACCACGAGCGGCAGTGTTCGAAATATGTGAACAGGTTTAAAAATAACCGAACGTATTTAAACCAATCCGTTACTTGGATGTGTTGAAGTCTCCGAGAAAATAAAAGATTTATTAATTTCCCAGTCCATACCTATTGTACATACCAGTTTTTCCTATATTACTTTCCTCCAAGTGTCACAACAGCCCTGAAGGAGTATGTCGTTTGATAGTGTTTTTTTCTCTCCCTCTCTTCACATGTTTGGGTCGTTGCTTGTTGGCTGCCGACTTCGGTTGTAGTCCAACCTTATTTTGCATATTTTCTTCTTTCGCGCCATGCCTGGGGCATGCTGGGGTCTTTTTCTGGTATAAAACCCCTAGTTTGTGAGGGAAGACTCGAGCTACATGTTCCCAACGCAGTAAAATAAACTCAGTCTGGCACA
>NW_023663428.1:0-14935 GCF_015228065.2 Penaeus monodon
TATATTAGAAATTATTTACAATATAAATTATTTTATTATTATTTATATCATTATATTAATATTTTATTTATTAATTATATGTTTATAATTATTTTTTTCATAAATTATACTACCATACAATTAATAATATAATAAAAATAACAATTAATAATTATAATAATAATTATATCATAATTATATTATTATACTTATATTTTTTATTATTTTATTATTACATATAATAATTTTATGGCATTATATAAATTAATAATTATAAATAATATAATAATTATATTAATAATAATAATAATAATAATATTATAATAATAATAATTATAATTTAATAATATTAAATTTAATAAATTTTTTATCTCAATTTATACATATTTATATTAATAAATTCGGTAATTTTTTTATAATTACTAATAATTCAAAAATCAAGAAATCCTAAATCGTCATTATTAATTAAAATATATTTGTAATTTGTATTCATTATTAATTTTCATAACTTTTTATATTATATGCAAAATTCTTTATTATCATCAGTTTTATATATCATCTTTTATCGTTATCATCATTCATTATCATCATTATCATCATTATCATCATTATTATCATCATATTTGCAATTATTATCATCATTATTGCAATTGTTATCATTATTATTGCAATTATTGGAGTTATAGTATATATTTTTGCAATAATACTATAACCACACATAATAATGTAATAACAATAATATAACAATAATAACGATTTTATAATAATTATTTATATCATTATCTTAATTAGTATCGTTATTACTGTAATTATTACTGTTATAATAATTATTTTTGCAATTATACTACCATAAATAATAATAATGATAATTATACAATAATAATCTAATAACATATTTATACCACTAGCATTATTATTATTATACTTATACTTATTATTATTATTGTTATTATTACAGTATAATAGATTTTTTGGCAATTATACTAATAATAATATAATAATAAATAATATAATAATAATAATAATATAATAAAAAATATAATAATTATAATAAATAATATATAATAATATATTTATAATATAATAATAATAATTTTAATAATATTCAAATTTATCAAAATTCTTTTAATTCTCACTTTTATCATCATTATTGTTATGATTAATACAATTCTGGTAATTATTATCATTATTACCTAATAATTCCTGAAATCACCAAGAAATCGAAAAACTCATTTTGGAGTATACTCTCAAAAGGCTATATTTCGCTAATTTTGCCGCTTTTTCGACTTTTGGGAATTTTTTCTTATACCATTTTTTATATTATATATTGACCAATTTCCTCGTTATATCATCATCTTATCATGATTATCATCATTTATTATCGTTTATCATCATCATATCATACTTATCATCATTACTATCATCATTTATCATCATTATTCAATTATTATTTATCATCATTATTGCAATTGTTATCATTATTATTGCAATTATTGAGTTATATATTTTTTGCAATAATACTAATAACCACAACAATAATAATAGTAATACAATAATAATAAAATAATAACGATTTTATAATAATTATTTATATCATTATCTTAATTAGTATCGTTATTACTGTAATTATTACTGTTATAATAATTATTTTTGAATTATACTACAGTACAAATAATAATAATAGATATAATAACAATAATAATGCTAATAATAATATTATAACCACTAGCATTATTATATTATACTTATCTTATTATTATTATTGTTATTATTACATATATAATAGATTTTTTTGGCAATTATACTAATAATTAAGATATAAATAATAAATAATAATAATAATATAATAAAATAATAATAATAATAATAAAATATTAATATATAATATTAATAATATATTTTAATATATTCAAATTTATCAAATTTCTCTTTATTCTCACTTTATCATCATTATTTTATGATTAATACAATTCTGGTAATTATTATCATTATTACCCATATTGCGAAATTTCACCAAAGAATTAATTGATATAAAGTCTTTTGGATATACTTCAAAGCTTATTTCGCTAATTTCCGCTTTTTCGACTTTTGGGAATGTTATTTCTTATACCTTTTTTATATTATATATGGACATCATTCTCTTATATATCATCTTATCATATTATCATCATTATTACGTTATACATCATATTATATTACATATTTATCATCATCATATATCACATTATTGCAATTATTATCATCATTATTGCAATTTATCATTTATTATTGCAATTATTGAGTTATAGTATATTTTTTGCAATAATACTAATAACCCAAACAATAATAATAGTAATAACAATAATAATAAAATAATAAAGATTTTATAAAATAATTAATTTATATCATTATCTTAATTAGTATCGTTATTACTGTAATTATTACTGTTATAATAATTTTTTTTTGCAATTTATACCATAGTTACAAATAATAATAATGATATATAACCAAATAATAATGCTAATAACAATATTATAACCACTAGCATTATTTATTATACTTATACTTATTATTATTATTGTTATTATTACAGATATATAGATTTTTTGGCAATTATACTAATATTAAGATAATTTAAAATATATAATAATAATAATAATAAAATAATAATAATAATAATAATAATAAATAATATGATAATAATAATAATAATATTTTAATAATATTCAAATGTTATCAAAATTCTCTTTATTCTCACTTTTATCATCATTATTGTTATGATTAATACAATTCTGGTATTATTATCATTATTACCCTAATAATTGCCGAATCACCAAGAAATCGAAAAAAACGTCATTTTGGAGTATACTCTCAAAGGCTATATTTCGCTAGATTTTGCCGCTTTTCGACTTTTGGGAATGTTTTTTTCTTATACCTTTTTTATATTATATATGGACACAATTCCTCTTATTATCATCATCGTTATCATGATTATCATCATTATTATCGTTAGCATCACATTATCAATCATTATCATCATTACTCATCATCATTACTCATTATTGCATATTAAATCATCATTATTTGTCAATGTTAATCATTATTATTTGCAATTATTGGAGTTTAGGTATATATTTTTTGCAATAATACTATACCACAACAATAATAATAGTAATACCAATAATAATAACATAATACCGATTTTATAATAATTATTTATATCATTATCTAATTAGTATCGTTTATTCACTGTAATTATTACTGGTAGTCATAATTATTTTTTCGCAATTACTACGCAGTACAATATAATAATATGATATAATAACATCATAATAATGCTAATAACAATATTTATAACCACTACATTATTATTATTTACTTACTTATTATTTATTATTGTTATTATTACAGATATTAGATTTTTTTTGTGCATTATACTAATATAATTCAGATAATAGTAATATAATAATAATAATAATAATAATATATAATAATATAATAATAATATATAATAATAATCATCATAATACATGATCATAATAATAATAATATTTATAATATATCAATGTTCTCAAAATTCTCTTTATTCTCACTTTTTCTTCATTATTGTTATGATTATACGTTCTGGTAATTATTATCATTATTACCACTAATATTGCCGAAATCCACCAACGACATCGAAAAACATGTCATTTTGGAGATCCCTCTCAAAAGCTATATTTCGCGAGATTTGCCGCTTTTTCGACTTTTGGGAATGTTTTTTCTTATACTTTTTTTTATATTAATATATGGACACATTTCTCTTATTACATCATCGTTATCATGATTTCTCCATTATTTCGTTATCACATCATCATTCATCATTCTCATCCATTCTCATCATCATATCATTCCATTTTGCAATTATTATCATCATTATTGCATTGTTATCATTATTTTATTGCAATTATTTGGAGTTATAGTATATCTTTTTGCAATAATACTAATAACCACAAAATAATAATAGATATACAATATAATAACAATATAACGATTTATAATAATTATTTATTCTTATCTTAATTAGTATCGTTATTACTTGTAATTATTACTGTTATAATAATTATTTTTTCATTATACTACAAGACAAATATAATAATGATAATATCACAAGTGATAATGCTAATAAATATTATAGACGCCTAGCATTATTATTATTATACTTATACTTTTATTAATTATTGTTATTATTACAGATATAATAGATTTTTTGCAATTATACTATATTTAAGATATAGTATATATAATAATAATAGAATATAATTATATAATAATATAATATAATAAATATAAATAATAATAATGATAATAATAATAATAATAATTTTAATAATATTCAATGTTATCAAATTCTCTTTATTCTCACTTTTATCATCATTATTGTCATGATTAATACAATTCTGGTAATTATTATATTATTGCCTAATAATTGCGCGAAATCACCAAGAAATCGAAAAAACGTCATTGTTGGAGTATCTCTCAAAGGCTATATTTTCGCTAGATTTTGCCGCTTTTTCGACTTTTTGGAAGTGTTTTTCTTATACCTTTTTTTTATATTTATATATGGACCATATTCTCTTATTTATCATCATCGTTATCATGATTATCATCATATTTCTGTTATCATCTCATTAACAATCATTATCATCATTAATCAGCATCATTATCATCATTTTTGCAATTAGTATATCATTAATGGCTAATGTTTCATTATTATTGCAATTATTGGAGTTTAGTATTATTTTTTGCAATATACTATACCACAACAATAATATATTATAACACTAATAATAATGTTATCATATATTTCTTGCATTTATTGGAGTTATAGTATATATTTTTTGGCAATAATATATAACCACAACATAATAATAGTAATAAACATATAATAACAATAATACGATTTTATATAATATTATTTCTATCCTTCTCTTAATTAGTATCGTTATTACTGAATTTTACTGTGATAATAATTATTTTTGCAATTATCTACAGTGACAATATAAGAATGATAATGATACAATAATAATGCTAATACAAATATATACCACTAGCTTATTATTATATTACTTATAGCTTATTATTATCTATTGTTATATTACAGATGATACTAAGATTTTTTGGCAATTATACTATTTAGATAATAGTATAATAATAATAATATAATAATAATAATAATAATAAATAATATAATATATAATAATACTAATAATAGATAATATAATATATAATTTAAATATTCAAATTTATCAAATTTCTCTTTATTCTCACTTTTATCATCATTATTGTTTGATTTAATACAATCTTTCCTGGTAATGATTATCATTATTGACCACTAATAATCTGCCGAACTCACCAAGATCGAAAAGGGTTCATTTTGGAGTATAACTCTCAAAGGCTATATTTCCTAAATTTTTGCCGCTTTTTTTCGACTTTTGGGAATGTTGTTTCTTATACCTTTTTTATATTGATATGGCACAATTCTTCTTATTATCATCATTCGTTGCAATGATTATCATCATTATTATCGTTATCATCATCATTACATCTTCTCATCATTATCTCATCATTAACTCAATTATTGCAATTATTATCATCATTTTGCAATTGTTATCATTATTATTG
This sequence comes from Penaeus monodon, assembly GCF_015228065.2. Taxonomy (NCBI): domain Eukaryota; kingdom Metazoa; phylum Arthropoda; class Malacostraca; order Decapoda; family Penaeidae; genus Penaeus; species Penaeus monodon. Next base: position 5,623 of record NW_023663428.1, read on the forward strand.
CAATTTACTTGGAGTATAGTATATATTTTTGCAATATTACTAATAACCCCAACAATACTATAGTAATAACACCTACTAATACATAATAACATTTTAATATATAATTATTTATATTCCCATTATCTTAATAGTATCGTTATTACTGTAATTATTACTGTTATAATAATTATTTTTGCAATTATCTACAGTACAAATAATATAATGATATAATACAGTATAATTTGCTAATCAACAATTTATAACCACTAGCATTATTATTTATTATACTTATCTTATTATTATTATTGTTTTTATTAGCAGATTCATGAGATTTTTTTTGCCAATTAAATACTATATTAAGAGAATAAGTAATAATAATATAATAATAATAATAATAATAATCATAATCATAATAATATATAATAATATAATAATAATTATGATAATAATAATACTATAATTTTAAATATATTCAAATGTTATCAAAATTCTCTTTATTCTCCCTTTTATCATCATTTATTGTTAGATTAGTACATTTCTGGTAATTTATCATATTACCCTAATATTTCCGAAATCACCAAGAAATCGAAAAAAACGTCATTTTGGAGTATACTCTCAAAAGGCTATATTTCGCTAGATTTTGCCGCTTTTCGCTTTTGGGAATGTTTTTTCTTATACCTTTTTTATATTAGTATGGCACAATCCTCTTATTATCATCATTCGTTACCTTGGATTATCATCATTGTATCGTTATCCATCATCATTATCATCATTATCATCAATTATCATCACATTATCATCATTATTGCAATTAGTATCATCATTATTGCATTGTTATCATTATTAGTGGCAATTATTGGAGTTTAAGTATATTATTTTTTGCAATAATTAATACCAAACACTAAGAATAGTAATAACAATATAATACAATAATAACGATTTTATACTATTATTATTTATATCATTATCTTAATTTAGTATCGTTATTACTGTAATTTATTACTGTTAAATATTATTTTTTGTTGGGGGAGGGGGAAATTTACTAACCGAGTACAAATATAATAATGAAATAATAACAATGATAATGCTAATACAATATTATAACCACTAGCATTATTTATTATTATCTTATACTTATTATATATTTATTGTTATTATTACAGATCTAATGCTTATTTTGCATTATACTATAATAAGATAATAGTATAAAGTAATAATAATAATAATAATAATATATAATAATCATAATAATATAATAATAATTAATTCAATGTAATATAATAATAATAATTTTAATATATTCACATGTTATCAAATTTCTCTTTATTCTCACTTTTATCATCTTATTGTTATGATTATCCAATTCTGGTATTATTATCATTATTACCTAGATCCTTGCCGAAATCACCAAAGAATCGAAAAACGTATTTTGGAGTATACTCTCAAAGGCTATATTTCGCTAGATTTGGGCCGCTTTTTTCGACTTTTGGGAATGTTTTTCTAACCTTTTTTTATAATTATATATGGACCTTCCTCTTATTATCATCATCGTTATCATGATTATCATCATTATTATCGTTATCATCATCATTATCATCATTACATTCATTAATCTCATCATTATCATCATTATTGCAATTATTATCTCATTATTGGCAATTGTTATCATTTTAGTGCAATTCTTGGGTTATAGGTATTATTTTTGCAATTAATACTAATAACCACAACAATATATAGTAATAACATAATAATACATAATAACGATTTATTAATATTTTTATATCATTATCTTAATTAGTAAATCGTATTACTTGTAATTATTACTGTTATACTAATTATTTTTGCAATTATACTACAGTACCATCATAATATGAGAATAATAACAATATATGCTAATAACATATTATAACCACTAGCATTATTATTATTATAACTTATACTTTTATTATTATTGTTATGATTACAGTTAATTAGACGATTTTTTTGGCACTTATACTAATAATTAAGATAATAGTATCTAATTAATAATAATAATAAATAGAATAATTATAAATAATAATTAATAATAATATATAATAATGAATAGACTAATAATATGATAATAATATAATAATATTTTAATAATATTCAAGTTATCAAAATTCTCTTATTCACCTTTTATCATCATTATTGTTTATGATTAAACAATTCTGGTTAATTTTATCATTATTACCCTAATAATTCACGAAATCAACCAAGAAATCGAAAAACGTCATTTGAGTATAACTCTCAAAGGCTATATTTCGCTAGATTTTGCCAGCTTTTTCGACTTTTGGAATGTTTTTACTTATACCTTTTTTTATTATATGGACACAATTCCTCTTATTATCATCATCGTTATCCATGATTATCATCATTATTTCGTATCAATCATCATTATCATCATATCAATCATTATCATCATCCATTTCCTCATTATTGCAATATTATCATCATTAATTGCTTGTTTTCATTATTATTGCAATTAATTTGGGTTATGTATATGTTTTGCAATAATCATACTAATAACCCACAATAATAATAGTCATACAATAATAATAACAATAATAACGATTTTTATATAATTATTTTATATCAGTTATCTTATTAGTATCGTTATACTGTACTTATTACTGTTATAATCATTTATTTTTGCATTATACTACCAGGACAAATAATAATACTGATTAATAATAAACAATGATATGCTAATTACATTTATAACCACTAGCATTATTATTATTATACTTATACGTATATTATGTATTGTTATTATTCAGATTAATAGATTTTTTTGGCATTATAACTAATAATTAAGATATATAATAATATAATATAATCTAGAATATATAATAATAATAATAATATAATAATAATAATACTCATAATGATACTATAATAATAATAATTTAATACTATTTCAAATGTTTAGCAAAATTCTCTTTAATTCTCACTTTTATCATCCATTTATTGTTATGATTAATACATTCTGGTAATTATTCTCATTATTACCCTAATAATTCCGAATCACCAAGAATCGCAAACGTCTTTTGGAGTATACTCTTCAAAAGGCTATATTTCGCTAGATTTGCCGCTTTTTCGACGTTTGTGAATGTTTTTCTTATACCTTTTTATTTTAATCATGGACACAATTCCTTCCTCTTCATTCTCATCTCGTTTATCATGATTATCCATCATTTTATCGTTATCATCATCCTTATCATCATTATCATCATTACATCATCATTATCATCATTTTGCAATTTTATCATCATTATTGCAAATGTTTATCTTATTATTGCAATTAATTTGGAGTTAGTATATATTTTTGGCATAATACTAATAACCACAACAATACTAATGTAATAACAATATAATACAAGAATAACGGTTTAATAATAATTATTATATCATTATCTTATTAGTATCGTTATTACTGTAATTATACGGTGTTATATAATTATTTTTTGCAATTAGCTACCAGTACAATAATAGAATGTAATAATAACAATGAAATGCTAATAACTATTATACCCTCGCATTATTATTATTATTACTATCTTTTTTTATTATTGTTTATTTTCAGATATAAGAGATTTTTTGGCCATTATACTACTATTAAGATAATAGTAATAATTAATAATAATAATAATAATAATAATAATAATATAATAATAATAATATATAATAATAATGATATAATATAATAATAATTTTATAATATCAAATTTTTATCAAAATTCTCTTTTTCCTCACTTTTATCATCATTATTGTTATGATTTATACATTCTGGTATTATTATCTTATTCCCTAATAATTGCCGAAATCCCCAAAAATCGAAATAAACGTCATTTTGAGTATACTCTCAAAGGCTATATTTCGCTAGATTTTGCCGCTTTTTCGCTTTTGGGAGATGTTTTTCTTATCTTTTTTATATTATATATGGACACAATTCCTCCTTTTTCATCATCGTTCTCATGATTATCATCATTATTATCGTTATCATATCATTATCATCATTATCATCATTATCTACATCTATCATCATTATTCGCAATTTTATCATCATTATTGCATTGTTATCATTTTAAAATTTTTATTGCAATTCTTGGTAGTTATGTAATATATTTTTGCAATATACTAATAACCCAACAATAATATATAATAACATAATATACATAATACGATTTTATAATAATTTTTATATCATTATCTTAATTAGTATCGTGTATTACTGTAATTATTACTAGTTATAGGATAATTATTTTTTTGCGTAATAACTACCAGTACAAATATAATAATGATAATAATAACATGTAATGCTAATAACATATTAATAACCACTAGCATATTGTTATTATACTTATACTTATTATTATTATTGTTTATGAGATTCGATATAATATATTTTTTGGCAATTATACTAAGAATTAAGATATGGTAATTAAGAATAAAAATTTAATAAATAATAATAATAATAATATAATATAATAAAATAATATCATAATAATATGATATAATAATAAGAATAATTTTAATAATATTCACATGTTATCACAATTCTCTTTCTTCTCATTTTATCATCAATTATTGTTATGTTAATACAATTCTGTTAATTCATTAATCATTATTACCATATAAGTGCCGAATCACAAGAACGAAAAACGTCATTTTGGAGTATACTCTCAAAGGCTGAATATTTCGCTAGATTTTGCCGCTTTTTCGACTTTTGGGAATGTTTTTCTTATCCTTTTTTTATATTATATATGATGGACACAATTCCCTTATTTTTAATTCCCCCCCAAATCTCGTTATCATGATTATCATCATTATATCGTTTTATCCATCTCATTATCATACATTATCATATTATCAGCATCATTATCATCATTATTGCATTAGTTATCATCCTTATTGCATTGTTATCATTATTATTGCAATTATGGAGTTATAGTATTATTTTTTGCAATAATACATAATACACCCCACATTATAATAAGTAATACACAATAAAATAAAATAATAAACGCTTTTATAATAATTATTTATATCATTATCTTAATTATATCGTTATTACTGTAATTATTACTGTTAATAATAATTTTTTTGCAATTATACTACCAGTAAAATAATAATATGATATAATAACAGATAGGACTAACTAACAATATATACACACTCTAGCCTTAATTTATTATACTTATACTTATTATTATTCTTGTTATACTTACGATATAATAGATTTTTTGGCGATTATACTATACTGCAGATAATAGTAATAATAATAATAAGAATAATAGATAAAAAATATAATTTAATAATAATGATATAATAATAAGGATAATTAATAATATACTTTTAATAATATTCAATGTTATCAAAATTCTCTTTATTCCTCACTTTTTATCATCATTATTGTTATGATTATACAATTCTGGTAATTATTATCATTAATTACCCTATAATTTGCCGAAATCCACCAAAGAATCGAAAAACGTCCTTTGGGTATACCTCTCAAAGGCTTTTTTCGCTAGATTTTGCCGCTTTTTTTCAGGGGGGGGGGGGGGGGACTTTTTGGGAATGTTTTTTTCTTTACTTTTTTATTTATATATGGGACACAATTCCTCTTAATTATCATCATCGTTTATCATTATTATCATCATTTTATCGTTATCATCATCATATCATCTTTCATCATTATCATCATCATTATCATCATTATTGCAATTATTATCCATCATTATTGCAATTGTATCATTTATTAATTGCAATTCTTGGATTATAGTATATTTTTTGCAATAATCCTATAACCACAAACATCATAATAGTAATAACATTAATAATAACACTAATAACGATTTATAATATTATTATATCATTTCTTAATGAGTATCGTTATTACTGTAATTATTACTGTTATAATACTTAATTTTTGCAATTATACTACCATACAATACTATATGATATAATAACAATAATAATGCTAATACAATATTATAACCACTGAGCATTATTATATAGTAACTTATACTTATTATTATTATTGTTATTATTACATGATATAAGTAGATTTTTTTGCATTATACTAATATTAAGATAATAGTAATAATATAATAAAATAATTATATATAAATATTAAATAATAATTAATAATAATATAATAATAATTAATAATATAAGATAATAATAATAATATCATTTTAATAATATTCAAATGTTATCAAAATTCTCTTTAATTCTCCACTTTTATCCCATTTTGTTATGTTATACAATTCTGGTAATTATTAATCATTATTACCCTAATAATTGCGGAATCCCAAAGAACGAAAAAAAACGTCTTTTGGCGTAATACTCTCAAAGGCTATATTTCGCTATTTTGCCGCTTTTTTCGACTTTTGGAATGTTTGTCTTATACCTTTTTTATATTATATATGGACACATTCCTCTTATTATCACAATCGTTATATGATTATCATCATGATTTCGTTTATCATCATCCTTACATCATTAATCATCATTTATCTCATCATTATCATCATATTGCAATTATTTCATCATTATTTGCAATTGTTACATTATTTTGTCAATTATTTGGAGTTTAGTGATATATTTTTTTGCAATAATAACTAATACCCAACATAATAATATTAATAACAATAATAATAACAAATAACGTTTTATAATAATTATTTATATCATTATCTTACTTAGTATCGTTATTACTGTCAGTAATTACTGTTATAATAATTTTTTGCAATTATACTACCGTACAAATTAATAATATGATATATAACAATGAATAATGCGAATAACATATTAGCCCCACTAGCATTATTATTATTATACTTATACTTATATTAATTATTGTTATTATTACAGATATACTAGATTTTTTGGCAATTATACATAAATAATTACGATATAGTAATAATAATAACAATAATAAGAATAATAATTCATAATCATAATAATAATAATCATAATAATAATATCATGATAATAATATATAATAAATTTTAATATATTCAAATGTTATCAAAATTCTCTTTATTCTCCACTTTTATCATCATTAATTGTTATGATTAATACAATTCTGGTAATTATTATCTTATTACCCTAATAAATTGCCGAAATCACCAAAGAAATCGAAAAACGTCATTTTGGAGTATCTCTCAAAGGCTATATTTCGCTAGATTTTGCCGCTTTTTTTCGATTTTGGAATGTTTTTTTCTTATCTTTTTTATATTATATAGGGACACAATTCCTCTTATTATCATCATCGTTTTCATGATTTATCATCATTATTATCGTTATCATCATCATTATCATCATTATCATCATTTATCATCATCATTATCATCATTATTTGCAATTATTATCATCATTATTGCAATTGTTATCATTATTTTTGCATTATTGGAGTTAATAGTATATTTTTGGGGGGGGGGGGGGGGAAATAATACTAATACCACATACCATAATAATAGTAATACATAATAAATACCATAATAACGATTTTATAATAATTATTTACTATCATTATCTGATTAGTATCGTTATTACTGTAATTATTACTTGTTATAATATTATTTTTTTTGGCAATTATCTACCAGTACAAATAATATATGATAATAATAACATGAGATGCCTATAACAATTTATAGACCGCTTCCCACTAGCATTATTATTATTATACTTAATACTTATTATTATTATTGTTATTATTATAGATATAATAGATTTTTGGCAATTATCTATAATTAGATTAATGTAATAATAATAATATAATAAGAATAATAATAAGTATATAATAATTAATATAATAAGAATAATAATAAATAATATTAATGAATATCAATACATAATAATATTTAATGAATATGCACGATAGTTATCAAAATTCTCTTTATATCTCACTTTTATCATCAGTATTGTTATGGATTAACTATACAATTCTGGTATTTTATCATTATTACCCTAATAATTGCCGAAATCCCCAGAATCGAAAAACGTCATTTTGGAGTATACTCTCAAAAGGCTATTTTTCGCTAGATTTGGCCGCTTTTTCGACTTTTGGGAATGTTTTTCTTATACCTTTTTTATATTATATATGGACACAATTCCTCTTATTATCATCATCGTTATCATGATTATCATCATTATTATCGTTATCATCATCATTATCATCATTATTGCAATTATTATCATCATTATTGCAATTGTTATCATTATTATTGCAATTATTGGAGTTATAGTATATATTTTTGCAATAATACTAATAACCACAACAATAATAATAGTAATAACAATAATAATAACAATAATAACGATTTTATAATAATTATTTATATCATTATCTTAATTAGTATCGTTATTACTGTAATTATTACTGTTATAATAATTATTTTTGCAATTATACTACCAGTACAAATAATAATAATGATAATAATAACAATAATAATGCTAATAACAATATTATAACCACTAGCATTATTATTATTATACTTATACTTATTATTATTATTGTTATTATTACAGATATAATAGATTTTTGGCAATTATACTAATAATTAAGATAATAGTAATAATAATAATAATATATAATAATAATAATAATAATAATATAATAATAATAATAATAATAATAATTTTAATAATATTCAAATGTTATCAAAATTCTCTTTATTCTCACTTTTATCATCATTATTGTTATGATTAATACAATTCTGGTAATTATTATCATTATTACCCTAATAATTGCCGAAATCACCAAAAATCGAAAAAACGTCATTTTGGAGTATACTCTCAAAAGGCTATATTTCGCTAGATTTTGCCGCTTTTTCGACTTTTGGGAATGTTTTTCTTATACCTTTTTTATATTATATATGGACACAATTCCTCTTATTATCATCATCGTTATCATGATTATCATCATTATTATCGTTATCATCATCATTATCATCATTATCATCATTATCATCATCATTATCATCATTATTGCAATTATTATCATCATTATTGCAATTGTTATCATTATTATTGCAATTATTGGAGTTATAGTATATTTTTTGCATAATACTAATAACCACAAAATATAATAGTAAACAATAATAAAACAAATAACGATTTTTAATAATATTTACACATTATCTTAATTAGTATCGTTATTACTGTAATTATTACTGTAATATATTTTATTTACAACAAAATAAATAATAATACAATAATATACTAATAACAATATTATAACCACTAGCATTATTATTATTATACTTATACTTATTATTATTATTGTTATTATTACAGATATAATAGA